>NC_041387.1:272795999-272801678 GCF_002162155.2 Triticum dicoccoides | reverse complement strand
CGAGAGCACTCTCTCCCCCTCTCCCGTACGATCTGCTTGCATGTTAAAAGGGGGGTGCCTGAGCATCGCGACTCATGGGCTCTTACTGGCTCTCTAGCCCTCACCCCCTGGCCACCCACGGCATCACGACCTGTCATACTAGCGGCGGTTGAGCTCGCTCGAGGGCCGGGACTTGAGGACGTAGAGCATGAAGGAAAATGCGGGGAAGAGGGGAGAAGCTCACGAGGGCTTGACCCAGCAACACCTGAGCTGCCGGCACGCAGACCTGGCACCTCGCCGAAGGACTACTCCAAACCTATGAGTTATGTCACGCAAAAGCTAAAACGACTCAACGCCAAACCCTCACCTATTGCAGCTCTCTCACGGAAATGTTGCCTGCCTTTCTCACTCAGCGGAGGCTGCTTGAGCACTAAAGGGGACCTCCCGAGCATCGCAACTCAGGGGCTCTTACTGGACCTCGGGCCGCTCACCTCCTGGCCTTGACCACGGCATCGCGACCTGGCATACCAGCAACAGCTGAAGCCTGCCTGGGGACCGGGACCTGTCAGCATAGAGCACCAAGCCCTCGTGAGGAAAGAAAGGGGGAGCCAAGCCGGGATAGGACACACATCTAGCACTGATTCATAATAAGGATATACAGTTCACAAAAGGCATGGCAGGCGCCTTACATACCCCCATGGGGTGTCACTTCGATTCCTCGCAGAGAACAAAAGGCGCCAATTCTAAGGAGAGTTAACTACGCGCGCCTCCACAGGAGACGCCATCATCAATAGTGGGCCATCAGGCGCCGGCGCCAACCCCATCCAGATCAGTGGCGCCGACGGCCTAACGCAGATGTCCTGCTCCGAGCGCGACGCAAGCTCGGGGGCTCGTAGCTATCATCGCTCGTCTCCGGAGTCGCGTGAAGCTCGGCGGAGTCGCTGAATCCTTTGGCTCCTCCGCTGCTGCCTGAGGATCTGCTGGGGAGGCGATTGGCTGGCCTGGCCCTCACCACGCCGGTACACCGGTCGCCTTTTTCGGGGCAGCACTCCAGCCAGCGGCCTTCCGCGTCGAAGACCTTGAAGAACATCAAGGAGGCGCCGTCGTATTCAAGATGAATTACGAGGGCACCACTTGTCCAGCAGACCCGGGCGATCACGCCCAAGCCCCGGGTCATGAAGACCTTGACCGGAGCGACGACCGCAACCTCCGCTCCGGTTGCAAGGGTGCTGTAGTGAGCGTGCTGCAGCCAGAGCTCCAGAGACCCACTCGGAGGCATGGCGGCGTGAAGCACGAACTCGCGGGAAGAACCCTCGGCGTGGACGCGAGGGGTGATGATGCGCACCGCCGTGACTCGCCGGCGCCGCCGTCGGCGTCATCGGTGTTGCTCAGCATCTTCTCCTCCTGGGCCCTCGAGTCGGGCGTACAAGGGCAGCGGAAACCCAGGCGGCAGCCGCTCGTACCAGGGCCGTGATGTCCCCTGCCCGGCGACCACGTCGCGGACGGGGATAGGCCGTTTCTTCGGCGGAAATGGGTCAGGACCCTCTCGTGAGGCCTTTCCCTTCTCTTCTGTAGAAAACCGGCGGCGCCATCGGCGTAACGTGGAGCAAGGGCGAGGAAGAAGAAAAGAGGGAGTAGCAGGAAGGGCTGGACTACGGGGGTTCTCTCCCATCCGTACTTATAGTCCGGAGGAGGCCAACCATCGGCCACCACGATCTCAGGTAATGATGACCCATTTTTGCATGCAGGGACTTGTCAAGTCGAGCGGTTGCCGAGGCAACATGGGGAAGTGGAGACGCCCACGTCCAATCAACCGCCACACGACGCCCAAGGCCGCAAGCTGATGGGGCCCGCGGTGCTCCGCACTTGCCCCTTCGGTTCTTCGCTAAGCCAAGTCCAAGCGCGCCTTGGGCCCGGGGGCTATTGGCGGTGTTCTGTGAACGGGGGTCCCCAGACTTGCCTGCCTGCGGCCTGCGGAGTGGCTCAAGTGGTGGCCCAGTGCGGCCCATCTTCGTCAGCACAAAACCCAAGACCCTCGCGAGGGGCCATGTCACGCCCAATATGCGACCCTATCCAAAGGAACTCGAAGGTCCCGCCAAGGATAGACCCGCATATTGAAACACTTTTGCAAGGTGGATATCATTACATCAACATTACATAATAAAGGGGGATACATACAAAAGGCATACAATGCCACATGAATACATCAATACATCAACCATAAGATCAACATCCGACTACGGACGAAACACAAACAGAAGCTCAAACGACATCCACCCTGCTAGCCCAGGCTGCCAACCTGGAACCTATCTCCTGATCGAAGAAGAATCAGAAGAAGAACTCCAAAACAAGTAAACATCGCTCTCGCGTCATGATCATCGCATAAACCTGTACCTACAACTGTTGTTGTAGTAATCTGTGAGGCACGAGGACTCAGCAATCCCATCACCATGGGTATCAAGACTAGCAAAGCTTAATGGGAAAGGAACAGGTAAAGTGGTGAGGTTGCAGCAGCGGCTAAGCATGATATGGTGGCTAACATACACAAATGAGAGCGAGAAGAGGAGCAAAGGAATGATCGTCAACTAGTAATGATCAAGAAGTGATCCTGAGCTCCTACTTACGTCAAACATAACACAGAAACCGTGTTCACTTCCCGGACTCCGCCGAAAAGAGACCATCACGGCTACACACGCGGTTGATGCGTTTTAATTCGGATCTGGTGTCAAGTTATCTACAACCGGACATTAACAAATTCCCATCTGCCCATAACCGTGGGCACGACTTTCGAAAGATAATACCCTGCAACGGTGTCCCAACTTAGCCCATGATAAGCTCTCGCGATCAATGAAGGATATACCTTCTCCGAGGAAGACCCGATCAGTCTCGGAATCCCGGTTTACAAGACATTTCGAAAATGGTAAAACAAGACCAGCAAAGCCGCCCGATGCGCCCACAATCCCGATAGGAGCTGCACATATCTCGTTCTCAGGGCAACACCGGATAAGTCAAGCTACGAGTAAAACCAGACCTCGAGTTTCCCCGAGGTGTCCCCGCAGGTTGCTCGTTTTGGACCAACACTTAGAGAAGCACTGGCCCGGTCGGGGGGCTAAAATAAAGATGACCCTCGGGCTCCGGAAACGCAAGGGAAAAAGGGCTAGGTGAGGCAAATGGTAAAACCAAGGTTGGGCCTTGCTGGAGGAGTTTTATTCAAAGCGAACTATCAAGGGGGTCCCGTAAATCACCCAACCGCGTAAGGAACGCAAAATCCAGGAACATAACATCGGTATGACGGAAACTAGGGCGACAAAAGTGGAACAAAACACCAGGCATAAGGCCGAGTCTTCCACCCTTTACCAAGTATATATATGGTTCGCTAGGAAGGATGAAAAAGGTTAGAGGCTGACATGGCAATTGGTGAGGCTTGAGCAACAAGAGATAGGTAGCGCGGCAAAGCGATAGAACGAAGCAACTAGCATAGAAATGATAGTTGTGAGATCCAGGGTAGCGGTCATCTTGCCTAAAATCCCTCTAGGAAGAAGAACGAGTCCATGAAGAATATGAAGCCACGAAGACGAACCAAGCGTAGACGAACGAATCCTCACAATCGCAACGAAACGGGAAACTATCGAGAAGAAGCACACAACATAGTAAACACACCACACATAGACAAGACATGATGCACAACAAGCATGATGCATGACAAAGTTACTTGAAGCTACTCATGGCAAGAGATGATGCATACAAGAGCAACACATCAAAGCAAGTTTAAATGAGGCCGGAAACAACATATAACAATTCCGGTAAGTCCTCATATGCATTTTCGAAATTGGTCCATATCTGAATAAACCTTATGTTCAAGTTGTTAAACAGCAAGTTAAAGATGCAACAAGATGATCTACACGAGATTCTAGTCAAGTTACATATAAAGTTCATTTAATTCGGAGCTACGACCTAGAAGATATGAGCAAAACAAGTCAAACATGGCATTGATGCTAAATGCATCCAAACATCAAGCAAACATCTCAAAACAAGGATGCAACATGATAATATGAAGCTACATGCAATTCTAAGCAAGTTTCATATAGAGCACACTCAAAACGGAGCAAACGGTTCAACACATACACTCTATACAAGTTTAAAGGACAAGCTGTCCAAAACAGCTACTAGGCATCTAGCAAGCATCAAAACAACATGCTACAACATCCTAAAATGAAAACAAAAGGCATGGACATCAAGTACAGGTAAATCATGACAAAACATGAACACTGAGCTATCTCCAGAAATCACTAGAACATGCTCAGAAGGACATGCAAGATTGCAAACAATGACAGTTTCAGACTTGGCGGAAAATAAGATCAGGTTGCAATGTTTAGAGCTATCAAACAACATGTTATAGAAACTTATCATGGCAAACAAAGGCATGGAATGAATCTAGTAATTGAATAAAACAAAAGTCCCTTACTGGCCATGAGCCAAAAAGGCACAGAAGATATGATGGCACCCATGTAAACATGGCAAGTTATATGACAGATTCAGACATGGCAGGAACCACAATAAGTAGGCATGTGGGTGAGCTTGTACCACTCACCACAGAGCAATACATGGCATGGCAAGGCAACCAACAGAAAGAATACATGTTTATGAAGCTAATAATGGCAATAGCATGGTCATAGGGTGCATGGATCACTAGCAAAACACATGGCAACATTGAACTTAATGCTAACAGGCTGACAACAACATTAGTTAGCAAGTTTGGAGCAAGATTACAACAAGCTACAACAGGCTATAAATGCAACCAGGGGCATTGATGGATAGAGCATGACATGTACAACAAAACATCCTTAGTGAACATCTCCAGATTATACATAGAATGGCTTGTAGCAGCAGGTTTACATAGCATCACAATATAACAGACTCAGCCTAGCAAAACAGCAACAGCAAGTACCCTACTTCATGAGCTCGATGCACTCAGTGAAAGACTCACAAAAATACATGGATGGCACCATTTTGAATATGGCATGATGTATCACAAAACACATGTAGATCTCATGCTCATAGTATGCACACACAAAATGCAACAAAAAAGACAAATCATCAAGTTATAACAGTTTCAGTAGATTAACATCATATAGCACTATTGCAACAACGATTCTGGCATCAAGATGACCTCAAATGAACATGGCACAATGGAACAAAATGGAGAGCATCTCATGATGAACATTTTGACATATAACACGCACCAAACGGAGCAGTATGCATGTTGAACAGGGCATGAAAATAACAGCAGATTCGGGGACTTAGCGAAAATCTCACCCAGAGGAATAGTCAAAGCGGGACGAGGTGGTGCGGGATGAGGGGATCCGGGGCACAGGGAGGCCGTTTGGATGGTTGTGGTGGTGGATCTCATCCACCCGGCGGTTCCGGGACGGATCTCGCCGGATCCGGCCGGAGACGACTCCGGCGAGGCACGGGGAGGCGCGGGCGAGCTCCGGCGATGAGGCCGACGAGGTGGTGGCGAAGGGCGGCGGGGCCGGAGCGGAGAGCCGGCGTGGGACGGCGGCGCAGCTCGCCGGGTGGCAGGGAGGCGGCACCGCGTGGGACGGCGGGGCTCGAGCGGCTTGGGGCGGAGGACGGCCTCCGGCGAGGGAGACGGGAAGGCGGGCGGCGAGGAGGAACTGAGGCGCGGGGCGGCGCCAT
>NC_041387.1:272792951-272795654 GCF_002162155.2 Triticum dicoccoides | reverse complement strand
CGCGGGGCGGGAGGCGCGGCAGCGCGGGCCGGACTGGCGGACGGCGACGGCGGCGCGGGCTCGCGCGGGCCCAATCCTGGTCCCGCGGGCCGCGCAGTGGTGGTAGGAGAGAGAGGGTGAGGTGGCGGGTGCTAAGAGGCTGGGGCGGCAGCGCGGGTGACGTGGCAGGAGGCGCTTCGCTGGGGTGAGGTGGAGGCCGGACGTTTCCGGCGAGATTGGACATGTCCGTCGGCGGGAGGAGCAAGAAACTAGGGTTTAGACCAGGGATTTGGACAGGGAGGGTCTATTTATAGGTAGAGGGAGCTAGGAGACTCCAAATGGGGTGCGATTTTCGCCCACACGATCGTGATCGAACGACCGAGAGCATGGAGGGGGTTTGGATGGGCTCATGGGCCGTGATGAAGAGGGGCTGGGCTTCAAGGAGAGAGGGGTTTCCGGCTACGCGGTTAACTGTTGGAGTATCAAACGGACTCCAAATGACACGAAACTTGACAGGCGGTCTGCCGGTGGTATACCAAGGCCGCTTGGCAAATCAGGTCCATTCCGAGAAAGTTTAACACCCTCTCACGAAAAGAGACAAAAAGGGGAACGCCGGAGGACATAGGAGTGCCGGATTACAAAACGGACAACGGGGAAAATGCTCGGATGCATGAGACGAACACGTATGCAAAATGAGATGCACAAGATGACATGGCAAAGTGTAACACGCAAGCAAATGACATGGCAACGACAGCGAATAACTGGCAGACACCTAATGCATCGAATCCGGGGCGTTACAACACTCCTACACTAACAAGAGATCTCGTCCCGAGATCTTAGGAGCGAGATGGAAGAGAAAGAGGAAGAAGTGAAACAAGAACTCAAGAGAAGAAGCAGAGAATCGAGAGCACTCGCAAAGAAGACAGGAATGACGAGAATGACGAGAATCGAAAGCTCACGGAATCAGATAGACTATGAAACCACTCCGGTTAGAACGAGATAAGAAACGAATAAAACTGAAAGGATTTAGGCAGCACTCCAGCTGAAAATGGAAGGATTAGAACATGAACTTGAGAGGATGGAATGATACTTGATAAAGACATCACAAAAACCTCCGGAAAGAATTGAAAGAATGGGATGAAAATAACTTAGAAGGAAGGGTTGAATGGAGTTATTGAGAAAATCAACAACTAAAGAATAAGCTTGTTGTGGACTTATGGAAAACATCTCGAAATTCTGAGGTGATAACCGACCACAAGCGGAAAAGAATGAATACCTGAGAGGAACGAAGAAATGCAAAACTCCACTTCAAAAGAATACGGAGAATTAATTACACTTCGAGACGCGAGAAGAAAAGATACTTGAGCTCCACCAACAATAATCTTGATGAACTCTTGAAGAATGAATTAAATCATGAAGAACCACCATGAAGAACTCCGGTGACAAAAGGATGATGAGATAGAAATGAAGGATGAAAGAATAAAGATTCAAGCCTTGCGATGATTCAGATGGAGGTTCCGACGAGATGGCCGAGTAAATTTGTACTCCGGAAAAGAAAAGATGAAAAGACTTGGAACTAGAATTTATTCATCAAGAACAAACTCCGAAGAAAAAAGATTACTCACTTGGATGAAATAAGAATAAGATTTATTGTATGCTTATCCTTCATCAAATTAAATTGATGACAAGCAATGGATTTTGCATACTACTTATTCTTCTTGAAAAGGATTGAGAAGTGACATATTGCGAACTTGAGAAGGTCTTCCTGAACCACCGGTAAGATTGAAAAGAATGAATGAACTAATATGATAATCAAAGAAAGAGAATTTTGAACGAACTAACGTTAGAAATGAAAATGAACGAAGAAAAGAGAAAGAATGGTCGGGAAGAATTAGAAGAACCAAATATGCTAGAGGGGATTTAGATGCAAAAGAACAAAGAGATCATGAGCTGATTAAAGAACACTTGAGCGAAGCGCCGTGATAATTGGATAACGGTAGCTGAAATGTGAGGACGAAGAATTCTTCTGGAAAGATGGCCTCCGGTGAAAAGAAACGGGAAAAACAACTCCTGACATATTCCGAATGGGTAAGAAAAGGAATATCTGACAAATGGAATAATTCGAGAGGATAATATGGAGCTAGAACCACGAAACTTTGAGAGAACGGGCAAAGTTGAGAGGAAAACTCTTCTTCGGTCTTCAAATGACAACGAGAAACACCACAAAAATTACTGAGATACTCCGGAGGAATGAAAAGCGAAGAGGTTAAACCAACAATGAAAAGAATTTGAAAGGGATCTTGGAGAAGGCATATGACTGATGGAATCCATTCTTACGTCACACTTGAAAAGAATTTGGGAATAACTCCGGGAAATTAGAAGAGTCAGGTAAGATCCTGGGAAAAGACCTGTGGGTTAGGGCCCACTGAAGAGAAAAATACGGTTGGAAAGGATTCTTGAAGAGATAGATGATACACCGGAACAATTGAAATATTTGAATGAGGTGACAACCTCGAATTAATTCAAACACAGACGAATCTCCTGAGATGTCTAGAGCACTCCGGAATGATAGAATGGCGAGAGGCGAACAAGCAAAGGAAAATATTTGAGCCGAGGGAAAAGATACGATCGACACCGAAAAACTTGAATTTGGACCTGCCGGAAAGAAAACAAGACGAACATTGATGAACCAGACGAGAATTCACCGGTTGAAACAATTGAGTT
>NC_041387.1:272747559-272792594 GCF_002162155.2 Triticum dicoccoides | reverse complement strand
TCCGGGAAGAAGAGGGTGGGAGGGCGGGAAACAAAGGAAACTTGGAAGGTAGAACTGACGGATAGCTTGAAGAGAAAACACCGGTTGAAATCATTGAGGAAAGAAATCAAAGACTTCGCACGAGTAGAATGGATACTCGATTACAGACTCCGGTTCCGAGAAGAAGAAGGGTGGGCGGGTGGGAATAACAAGGACAACTTCGGACCAGAAAAACAACGACGTCGGAGGAAGAACTGAGGATTGATCTCACGAAAGACAAAGAGGTTCGAGTCGACTTGACGAGAGATGCACCTGACAAAAGAGGATGGACAACTCACGAAACTAACCACGTGATCCTAAAAAAAGTTGAACGGGAAGAGGAGTAATTCAAAACACCTACGTCAAGATTCCTCACCAGAGCGACGAAGAGGCTGAGGAGTAAAAAGAATACCTACTCTCCGATATAACTAGACTCCGAAATTAGTTTTCTTCTAGACTCGACAACGGACAAACTACACGATCAAACAAGGGGGCTCCTAAGGTCGGTCGAGGCTCTGATACCAACTTGTCACGCCCAATATGCGACCCTATCCAAAAGGAACTCGAAGGCCCACCAAGGATAGACCCGCATATTGAAACGCTTTTGCAAGGTGGATATCATTACATCAACATTACATAATAGAGGGGGATACATACAAAAGGCATACAATGCCACATGAATACCTCAATACATCAACCATAACATCAACATCCGACTACGGACGAAAGACAAACAAAATCTCAAACGACATCCACCCTGCTAGCCCAGGCTGCCGACCTGGAACCTATCCCCTGATCAAAGAAGATGGAGAAGAAGAACTCCAAAACAAGTAAACATCGCTCTCGCATCATGATCGTCGCATAAACCTGTACTTACAACTGTTGTTCTAGTAATCTGTGAGGCACGAGGACTCAACAATCCCATTACCATGGGTATCAAGACTAGCAAAGCTTAATGGGAAAGGAAGAGAGAAAGTGGTGAGGTTGCAGCAGCGGCTAAGCATGATATGGTGGCTAACATACGCAAATGAGAGCGAGAAGAGGAGCAAAGGAACGGTCGTCAACTAGTAATGATCAAGAAGTGATCCTGAGCTCCTACTTACGTCAAACATAACACAGAAACCGTGTTCACTTCCCGGACCCCGCCGAAAAGAGACCATCACGGCTACACACGAGGTTGATGCGTTTTAATTTGGATCTGGTGTCAAGTTATCTACAACCGGACATTAACAAATTCCCATCTACCCATAACCACGGGCACGGCTTTCGAAAGATAATACCCTACAGGGGTGTCCCAACTTAGCCCATGATAAGCTCTCGCGATCAATGAAGGATATACCTTCTCCCAGGAAGACCCGATCAGTCTCGGAATCCTGGTTTACAAGACATTTCGACAAAGGTAAAACAAGACCAGCAAAGCCGCCCGATGCGCCGACAATCCCGATAGGAGCTGCACATATCTCGTTCTCAGGGAAACACCGGATAAGTCAAGCTACGAGTAAAACCAGACCTCGAGTTTCCCCGAGGTGGCCCCGCAGGTTGCTCGTTTCGGACCAACACTTAGAGAAGCACTGGCCCGGGGGGGGGGGGGGCTAAAATAAAGATGACCCTCGGGCTCCGGAAACCCAAGGGAAAAAGGGCTAGGTGAGGCAAATGGTAAAACCAAGGTTGGGCCTTGCTAGAGGAGTTTTATTCAAAGTGAACTGTCAAGGGGGTCCCATAAATCACCCAACCGTGTAAGGAACGCAAAATCTGGGAACATAACACCGGTATGACGGAAACTAGGGCGGCGAGAGTGGAACAAAACACCAGGCATAAGGCCGAGTCTTTCACCCTTTACCAAGTATATAGATGCATTAATAATACAAGAGATATTGTGATATCCCAACATAATCCTGTCCACCATGGAGCAATCTTCAACTTCACCTGCAACTAACAACGCTATAAGAGGGGCTGAGAAAAAGCCGTAACATAGCCAAGCAATGGTTCGCTAGGAAGGATGAAAAAGGTTAGAGGCTGACATGGCAATTGGCGAGGCTTGAGCAACAAGAGATAGGTAGCGCGGCAAAGCGATAGAACGAAGCAACTAACATAGCAATGATAGCAGTGAGATCCAGGGTAGCGATCATCTTGCCTGAAATCCCGCTAGGAAGAAGAACGAGTCCATGAAGAAGATGAAGCCACGAAGACGAACCAAGCGTAGACGAACGAATCCTCACGATCGCAACGAAATGGGAAACTATCGAGAAGAAGCACACAACATAGTAAACACACCACACATAGACAAGACATGATGCACAACAAGCATGATGCATGACAAAGCTACATGAAGCTACTCATGTCAAGAGATGATGCATACAAGAGCAACACATCAAAGCAAGTTTAAATGAGGCCGGAAAGAACATATAACAATTCCGGTAAGTCCTCATCTGCATTTTCGAAATTAGTCCAGATCTGAATAAACCTTATGTTCAACTTGTTAAACAGCAAGTTAAAGATGCAACAGGATGATCTACACGAGATTCTAGTCAAGTTACATATAAAGTTCATTTAATTCGGAGCTACAGCCTAGATTATATGAGCAAAACAAGTCAAACATGGCATTGATGCTAAATGCATCCGAACATCAAGCAAACATCTCAAAACAAGGATGCAACATGATAATATGAAGCTACATGCAATTCTAAGCAAGTTTCATATAGAGCATACTCAAAACGGAGCAACGGTTCAACACAAACACACTATACAAGTTTAAAGGACAAGTTGTCCAAAACAGCAACTAGGCATCTAGCAAGCATCAAAACAACATGCTACAACATCCTAAAATGAAAACAAAAGGCATGGACATCAAGTACAGGTAAAGCATGACAAAACATGAACACTAAGCTATCTCCAGAAATCACTAGAACATGCTCAAAAGGACATGGCAAGATTGCAAATAATAACAGTTTCAGACTTGGCAGAAAATAACATCAGGTTGCAATGTTTAGAGCTATCAAACAACATGTTACATAAACTTATCATGGCAAACAAAGGCATGGCATGAATCTACTAATTTCATAAAACAAAAGTACCTTACTGAACATGAGCCAAAAAGGCACAGAAGATATGATGGCACTCATGTAAACATGGCAAGTTATATGACAGATTCAGACATGGCAGGAACAACAATAAGTAGGCATGTTGGTGAGCTTGTACCACTCACCACAGAGCAATACATGGCATGGCAAGGCAACCAACAGAAAGAATACATGTTTATGAAGCTCAGAATGGCAATAGCATGGTCATAGGGTGCATGGATCGCTAGCAAAACACATGGCAACATTGAACTTAATGCTAACAGGCTGACAACAACATTATTTAGCAAGTTTGGAGCAAGATTACAACAAGCTACAGCAGGCTATAAGTGCAACCAGGGGCATTGATGGATATAGCATGACATGTACAACAAAATATCCTTAGTGAACATCTCCATATTATACATAGAATGGCTTGTAGCAGTAGGTTTACATAGCATCACAATATAACAGACTCAGCCTAGCAAAACAGCAACAACAAGTACCCTACTTCACGAGCTCGATGCACTCAGTGAAAGACTCACAAAAATATATGGATGGCACCACTATGAAGATGGCATGATGTAGCACAAAACACATGTAGATCTCTGCTCATAGTATGCACACACAAAATGCAACGAAAACGACAAATCATCAAGTTATAACAGTTTCAGCAGATTAACATCATATAGCACTCTTGCAATGATGATTCAGGCATCAAGATGAGCTCAAATGAACACAATGGAACAAAATGGAGAGCATCTCATGATGAACATTTTTACATATAACACGCACCAAACGGAGCAGTATGCATGGAGTTATGGCATGTTGAACAGGGCATGAAAATAACAGCAGATCCGGGGACTTGGCGAAAATCTCACCCCGAAGAAAAGTCAACGCGGGACAAGGTGGTGCGGGACGAGGGGATCCGGGGCACAGGGAGGACGTTTGGATGGATGTGGTGGTGGATCTCATCCACCCGGCGGTTCCGGGCCGAATCTCGCCGGATCCGGCCGGAGACGACTCCGACGAGGCACGGGGAGGCGCGGGCGAGCTCCGGCGACGAGGCCGGCGAGGTGGTGGCGAAGGGCGGCGGGGCCGGAGCGGAGAGCCGGCGCGGGACGGTGGAGCAGCTCGCTGGGCGGCAGGGAGGCGGCACTGCACGGGACGGCGGGGCTCGGGCGGCTTGGGGCGGAGGACGGCCTCCGGCGAGGAAGACGAGAAGGCGGGTGGCGAGGAGGAACCGAGGCGCGCGGCGGCGCCATGGCCACGGCGGCGGGCCACGTCGGCGGCGGTCGGTGCAGAGGCGGGGGACGGCGGCGACTCGGGGAGGCACTCGCCCCAGCGAACAGCGGCAGAGGGCGCGGGGCGGAGCCCGGGGCGCGGGGCGGACGGGCGGACGGCGGCGGCGCGGGCTCACGCGGGCCCAATCTGGGTCCCACGGGCCGCGCGGTGGTGGGAGGAGAGAGAGGGTGAGGTGGCGGGCTCTAAGAGGCTGGGGTGGCGGCGCGGGTGACGTGGCAGCAGGTGATTCTCCGGGGTGAGGTGGAGGCCGGACGTGTCCGGCGAGATTGGACATGTTCGTCGGCGGGAGGAGCAAGAAACTAGGGTTTGGACCCGGGATTTGGACGGGGAGGGCCTATTTATAGGTAGAGGGAGTTAGGAGACTCCAAACGGGGTGCGGTTTTCGCCCACACGATCTTGATCGAACGACCGAGAGCATGGAGGGGGTTTGGATGGGCTCATGGGATGTGATGAAGAGGGGCTGGGCTACAAAGAGAGAGGGGTTTCGGGCTACGCGGTTAACCGTTGGAGTATCAAACGGACTCCAAATGGCACGAAACTTGACAGGCGGTCTACCGGTGGTATACCAAGGCCGCTTGGAAAATCACCGTCCATACCGAGAAAGTTTAACACCCGGTCACGAAAAGAGACAAAAAGGGGAACACCGAAGGACATAGGAGTACAGGATTACAAAATGGACAACGGGGAAAATGCTCGAATGCATGAGACGAACAAGTATGCAAAATGAGATTCACAAGATGACATGGCAAAGTGCAACACGCAAGAAAATGGCATGGCAACGACGGCGAATAACTGGCAGACACCTAGCGCATCGAATCCGGGGCGTTACAGGCCAAGCCTCGCGGGGCGAACGACGCAAGGCTTCCTCAGGGACGCCCTTGCCAGGCAGGCTCGCGAGGAGGCGGAGAGATCAAGGCAGGGTACCTCGCGAGGTGCTCGTGACGCAAGCCATGACGATCGCGACCAGGCGGGCGTCGGCCTGTGCAGTGTCATTGTTTCCTCTTTGGTGCAAATGGGGCAAGTACAAACGTGGAGTACCGAGGCATCAGGCAAAGGTTGCCATTTCAGTGCAACGAGACCAAGACCAGCGGAGTGGCAGGATGGAGGTCACTGTGGAGCCCAAGGCGGCGTCATCGCCAGTGCTTTTGGCAGCCGAAGACCAACTTTAGTCAGGATAACTTGTACTATATGCTCCCCTTCAAAATGGTCGTTGTTGGCACCCTTCGCGCTCAATATTTGGGAAGAGGCCTAGGGCCTCTGTAAATAGAGCTAGCCACCTCAGTAGAGGGGTAGCTGATCCAGACTTTGGAAAGCCTAGAGAGAGAGAGAGAGAGAGAGAGAGAGAGGTGATCGAACTCACCCAAGCAGTTCATCGCACCAGCTCAAGAACACTTCTCGCGAGGCTGTTCTCCCTTTGTACTATTCATCATCAGCCCCTGAGGCAATCCACCACACCACACACTGGAGTAGGGTATTACACCACAATGGTGGCCCGAACCAGTATAAATCTTGTGTCCCTTGCGCTGTTCATCATTTCTAGCCTAGATCTCACGAGGCGATTGAGCGTAGGTCGGTAGGGGAGAGATCTTCGTGCGCACCCCAGTGTTCGAACCTCAAGGGTCTGCCGGATCCCAACATCCGACACTAGCAGACTCATACCCACCATCCTCAATAGCAATGATCATACGCTTAAATGGTCATTCTCTCGCATAATGACCTCCACCCTTGCAACGATGACAAATAATATCATGTGTTTGCCCTGTTGATGCCATGGATGAAGAAGAGCTTTGTGCGGGACCAGAACATGTACTCATGGCAGATAGTGGTGGTGGTGCCTATTTTCTGGTATCTTGGTTGGAATTGGTGGCCGAAGTTAGTGGTGCTGCAATAGGACATGTGAGAGTAGAGGATGTACGTGGTGTCCGTGATGAAGATCGACCTGCAGAAAAATTAGTTCGCCCCAATGCATGTTGATCCCGCACTTCATGTTCAACTTTACTAGCAAGATGGAATAAACGAGTGATATTATTATATATACTCTAAAATGGTCTGAATCTCTTTATTTAATCCACCCACAAAATGTGCAAGCATAGCCTTGTGATCAACAATACCACATCTAATCATACCAGTTTGCAATTCCTGATAATATACCTCTACACAATTTTTTCCGTGTCTTAAACGCTGCAATTTTTGGAGCAATTCAGGTTGATAATATGGTGGAACCCAACGAGTACGCATAGCAGTTTTCAAAGCAGCCCAAGTAGCTCGAATAGGATATAATCTACTATGTTCAGACCAGCAAACAGAAGCAAAGCTAGTGAATTCAGAAATAGCAGCAACAACACGTCTATCCTGAAGATATTGTAAACATGTGAAATGTTGTTCAGTTTCTAACTCCCAAGTAAGATAGACATTAGCAATCTATCGACCCTCAAATGGTGGAATATTCAATTTCAGTTTAGGAACATGGTCATAATCTCGTACCTGAGGTGGTGGTGCAGCCCTACCATTATGAATATAGGCATTAGGACGGCTTGGTGGTGGTGCTGGTGGTTGCACATAGTGCTGATTTTGATCAACCTCATCATCATAATCGCCCTCGTGAACGTCCTCCTCATCAGCAACAGCAGGAGCCACAGAAGCATCAACAGTAGGTGCAGCGGCACCAGAATTTTGACCAGGCTCAAGGGGAACGTGTAGTGCTCGTCCCACTTGATTTGGAAGGCGTTGTTGTTGTTGTTGTTGTTGTTGTTGTTGTTGTTGTTGTTGTTGTAGAGGTGCGACATGTGTAGCCGGTGGTGTTTGTGGAAGACGCGCAAGCAATTAATTAAACTTGTTATTGAGCTTTGTTTCGAAACTCTTCTCAATGCCATCTATCTTCTCCATGGCCTCTTCAAATCTGTTTAGCACATCTTGCACCAGTCCACTCATCATTTGCTGAAATTTATCATGTAGTTCTTTGTACGTCATGTTATCCCAATCAGTCTCATCGGCTTGTGATTCTGCCATGGTTAGCAGCAATAGAAACACACAAGAATACGATCCTACAGACTACTAGGAATTGGCAATGTTTCACAAATCCGTCAAGAATATTTCAAATTCTTACAAGTTCTTACCCATCAGTAGGTGGTGATCGGTAGCCGTTGTAGTAAAAACTATCAAACCTATTACCTGGGAGAGTCAAACACATGACGTAGATGTATGTGGAGCTGGGAAGGCTTATAATATGGTAGCAAAAAGGGTTAGCAATAATCAATTCAGGGATGCAAAGTTGAGTAAACGCTCAACGACGGTACTGTGCTGGTCCTAGGCTAGATTACGCTAGATACGCGAGCCTAGAACACAACCAAAATCATGGTGCGACACAAAAACAAGGGAAAAACACACTCTGAATTTGTTTCGCTGTTTTTTTTGCGCTCTTTCCTTTTTGCGCTCCTATTTGTTTTTTGCAAAAATTCACTATAATGGCGAGTGTCTCAAAACTCTTCCCAAGTCAAAGTAACAGGATAGGGACAAAAAGTTTTGACTATTTTTTTCTGAAAATCAGGACAGCGATGACGAAAAAAATGTGACAAAAAATCACTATGATGGCGAGTGTCTCAAAACGCTCCCTGGGACCTAAAAATAGGACAGGGAAAAAATATTTTCGATCGCCGATTTTTTTTCCAAAACCTACTCAGGCAAGGAAACACGAATCAAAAATTAGATGGATCTCGAAAACAAATCTAATATGAAAAGAACTCGGATTGGTGGTGGATATATGGTGGTATATGGCAGCGGTGGTAGGATAAGGCATCGGTGGTGGTTTATGGTAGTGGTGGTAGGATATGGCAGCGGTGGTAGGATATGGCAGCAGCGATGAAGTTGGTGCAGCGACAGCACAACAAACTGTGACAGAACTCGAAACTCTAAAGGACTAGACGCTAAGACTAGCAACTAGACATGACGATGCAACCGCAAATTCGACAAAGAAAAAACCCTGAAAGATTATGCAAAGGCTCATATTGGTTCAGATATGATGAACTAACCCTAATTTTTTTGGCTTTTTCGTGGACTGTAGGTATGAACAACATACTCGATCTAAACTATGAAAAACTGTAAAATCTCACCGAGCAACCTCGAAATCTAATACCACTTGATAGAGGCAAAGGTTCCCATCTTTCGATGAGATGGTGGCTATCATGTTGGGTGGTGTAGACTTCGACGATCCGACTACGAACACGCAAGGACGTTGTCGGTGTCAAAACCGGCGGATCTCGGGTAGGGGGTCCCGAACTGTGTGTCTAAGGCTAATAGTAATAGGAGGTGGGGGACACAATGTTTACCCAGGTTCGGGCCCTCTCTATGGAGGTAATACCCTACTTCCTGCTTGATTGATTTTGATGAATATGAGTATTACAAGAGTTGATCTACCACGAGATCGTAATGGCTAAACCCTAGTAGTCTAGCCTAGGAGATTATGATTGTTGTCCTATGGACTAAACCCTCCGGTTTATATAGACACCGGAGGGGGCTAGGGTTACACAAAGTCGGTTAGAGAGAAAGGAATCTACATATCCAAATCGCCAAGCTTGACTTCCACGCAAAGGAGAGTCCCATCCGGACACGAGATGAAGTCTTCTATCTTGTATCTTCATAGTCCAACAGTCCGGCCAAAGTATATAGTACGGCTGTCCGAGGACCCCTTATTCCAGGACTCCCTCAGTAGCTCCCAAACCAGGATTCAATGACGATGAGTTTGGCACGCAGATTGTCTTCGGCATTGCAAGGCGGGTTCCTTCTCTGAATACTTCAAAGTACCTGACTTAAGTAGTAGTGTCTGGCTTTTCATTTAATGACACGCTCCTCGGCTTCTGCACCTTCATGATTATAGTTTCCACGTGTTGAGCGAATGCGAGAGGTCGGGGCATTTTTACACTTGCCACCCTGACCAAGATAAAATTGTCTATTTAAAGGAACGAGGATCTTCAGATCGAATCCACACCATCTCCCCCAAACGAGGAATACTCAGAGCTTGCCCACAGAAACCACCCCAACATGGCTAGCGCTCGCAGCTCCTCCTCGTGCCCTCAAGGCCCCAAACAGGGTGATTGGGAAAAGTGTTCCATTTCCCACGGCCAACTGGTGAAGCTGCAGACCCAGGGATTCCTTCCTCCCGCATATCTAGTCCCCATACGAGCCGGATTGGCTTCCTTCGACGGTGGGGAGCAGGCGGAGAAGTTCCCCAACCCATCCTGGGGGAACGAGTATGTTTTGTTCCCTATTTGTTGAGAGGCGTCAGATTTCTAATCCACCTGTTCCTTCAAGGGCTTCTGGAGTACTATGGCCTCCAAATGCATAACTTCACACCTGCCTCCATCTTGCATATTGCGAGTTATGTTGCTCTTTGCGAGCTATTTCTGGGTCGCGAGGCTCATTTTGAGTTATGGAAGAAGTTGTTTTGCCTCGTCCCTCGTAATCAAGAGGGATCCATATTCCAAGTGGGAGGAGCTGAGATATGGCGCATCGACGGG
This sequence comes from Triticum dicoccoides, assembly GCF_002162155.2. Classification (NCBI taxonomy): domain Eukaryota; kingdom Viridiplantae; phylum Streptophyta; class Magnoliopsida; order Poales; family Poaceae; genus Triticum; species Triticum dicoccoides. Next base: position 272,782,702 of record NC_041387.1, on the reverse strand, counting down.
ACCGGATACCTGCCCGGCACGCTGAAGAAGGCATCCGAAGAATGGCCTTCCGAATGGTTCTATGTTGAAGATGCCTCCCTTCCTGACCCAAACCGGAGGAGTCTTCCCAAATATTCAAATACTCCATTGAAGAAGCGCCTCAACTGGCGTCCTCAGAGCCCTAAGGAGGAATACAACATGGAAGTCCAACAACTGATGAGGAAGATAAAGACGCTTGCTCAATCTGGATTGTCAATAGTAGAGGTCATGGCGATATCCATAATGCGAGGGGTTCAGCCACTCCAATACCGAGGGCGCCCCATGTGGCACTTCAATGGAGAAGATGATGCCACCCGCTATGATCGGAAGGGTCCGGACACTTACGCTGCTTTGGTGAAAATACTATATGGATTATACAAGGGGGAGGAGGAGGAGTTCATCCACATTAAGCCTAGGGATGATTTTCCATGTACAACTCTACTAGCTGGGTGAGTTTCCGTCTCACTACTCTACTCCATCAACTCCCTGAATCCTTTTTCATAAATATTAATCCGTCATTTATAACAGGAATGGTGAAGAGTCACCAGGGAGATCCACAACCCCGCACCACAGCCAGAGGACCGCAACCAGGCCCTTGATCCCGGATTCGAAGAGGGTCCGGATATATTCGTGTAGTTCGGGGAAGGGGTATTTTACTAGGCGAGCTGTGACGACACCGAAGTGGCCATCTTGCCGACTATCTCGACCTCCTCCCAGCATCGCATGTAAGTAATTAGGAGACTTGTCCCTTGGGAGAATTTCTCTCTTCCGCCTTACCCACCGCACTGTATTATGCTACAAAGGGGAGGCGATCAGCACGCCACGCGGCACCTGAAGCGGCGCGCAAGAAGGCGGCGCCCACGACAGGCAGGCCTTCGAAGAGGAAAGTCAATAGAAGCGCGGCCGAGCCTTTACCAAAGAGGTATGGTTGTTTTAAGTATGCTCTACGGCCATCACAATTAAAGTATGACAATATCTGTCGTGTCTTGTCTAGAAAAACATTCACCAGACGATGTCAGGGGATCCTGTCGGTCGTGCCTCCATGAGCCGGATTACGGACCCTGTCGCAAGGATTGAGGCTAACATGGAAGTGACACCGGATTGTCCCTCTGCGGAGGAGTGGGATAAAGTATCCGCCACAAACTCCAAAGTGGAAAGCGCCATGAATCATCGGCGCCGACGGGCCATTCTTCGCGACCCTGGATTTTCAGAAGAGGCCTTCAAGGCCTTCAACTGGGGTGATGTTTACATCCGAGCTGCTCGAGATGGGCTTGCAAGAGCAACAAACCAGTATTTGAAAGATATGCGGGTAAGTACACATTTGTACAAAACTGATAATCATATACCAGTAGCCCTAGAGACTTGAAACAGTTGGTACAACTGATTTAAGGATCGTTATATGACCAGGTGCTCACAGAGAAGAACAATTTGTTGTCTCAAGAGCTAAAAAAGTGTCAAGACCAGCTGACTGCTGCTACCGCCGAATTGGAGGAATCCAAGAAGGCGGCGTCTGTTAATGTTCCCCTCCACCGAGAAAACATAATCATATACCAGGATTATTAATACAGGTGCAAATCTTATGATAGAGGCACCAAAGATCGCACAAGCGGTAGTTCCAGGAGCTCAACGGCAACTGGCCGGAGGAGAACGTATCCTAACACAGGTCAGGGCGGAGAAGAACAAATTCCAAGATGCCAACACCAAGCTCGGCGAAGAGATAAAAGATGTGCGGGCCCAGCTAGCTGACTCCGTGAAGGAGAATAAGAAGCTGCAAGGCGGCATATTTAGTATGTGTTCATATTTACCTTTACATAGCTCGGCAAAGAAAGAAACTGACAATAATTATATCTGTAGGTATATTGACGGGCTGTCCCGAAGAGGAGGTGTCCGGATCGTCAAGCGATCTGCTACAAGAGCTGTCGTAAATGCACGAGAGAGATCGGGAGGCGATGCGAAGTGTGGCCAAGGCCTTATGGCCATCCGACACTCCTCTAGGAAGTACGGAGGGGCTTGTACAGCTATTCAAGGGAGCGCGGCGGCGCTTCCGACTATGGAAGATATCGGCCTGCCGGGAAGGTGCGTGAGAAGCCTGGGCAATGGTGAAAACTTGGTATACCAAGCTCGACCCGAATCATATGGACCGGATTGGACCTATAGGGTCAAATGGAGAATAAATTCCCGTTAGTTTGGTATATGACCAGGTTCAAGTAGCCGCCAAGTATTCCCAGCAGGATTGTAGGCTAGATAGCTTGTTAGATGGCATAGAAGAAGAGGTGTTTGAGTCTAAGTGACTATGTACTTCATTTGACAAATTAATGTCTCTAGCTGAATTGTAAAACGCTTGTCATGGCAGACCTTTTCGCTTCAACCTCTGGACCCGAAGGTGTGGAGTGCTTCCGAATACCCACTCGGTAATGTAAACCGGGGTACGCGTGGAAGCCAGGCGTAGGGGTCATGGTTGCTTGATCAGACAAGTATCCGTCTAGTTATGTTATATTACATTTTGATCATAAGAAACATCTTTCAGAGAGAACAGTTCCGTTAAGGGTTCCTTTCCCTGGGTAAGCATGCATCAATGTGCATGTCCGAATTGTGTTTGAAAAAATCATGGCATACATAACATCTGGGGTTCATAATGCGACAAGTAAAAACATCTTTAGTCCGCTGACCGAATATTCCCTTAAGAACGCTAGCTTTCGGCTTCACCCAGTCTGAGGTACACATCCAGATGACCCGGCAGTAACAATCGCAGAGGTGCTCCCTTTATGCCCTAGCCGAACTAACGGGAACGTAGGGCATAAGAACAGGAGCCAGGCAACCCAGCTTGGCTAAAACTGAAGTCATATCGATGCATATAATGGCGAAGGAAAGGTACATACGTGGAAAATACGCATATGTGGTGAGCTTGATGCTCGGAAAATGATAGTAATAAACTTCTGTACAGGAAGCTCCCAGGTATAATTTACATACATATTAAGAATAGTATGCATTGTAGGTGTACGGTTTAACCGTACAAGAGCTTTACAACTTAAGGAATGAAATTGAAAAGAGAGGAAAATAAATGATTGAAACAAAAAAAGGAGACGAACGAAGAGTCCGGCGCTAGGCATAGAATCTTCGGAGTCTTGCCATGTTCCATGGGTTCGGCTCCATATGGTTGTCTGATGCATCCCGCAGGCGGTACGCTCCTCCAGTGAGAAGTTCGTCGATGATGAAGGGACCCTCCAACTTGGGCTTGAGTTTGTCCTTTTTCTTCTCCGGCAAGCGTAGAATGAGTTCACCAATATTATAAGTCTTGGCCTGCACTTCTCTGCTTTGATACCTGCGAGACTGTTGTTGATAGAATACGGAACGGGCCTTCGCGATGTTGCGCTCCTCCTCCAGGGCATCTAGGCTGTCCTACCGATCCAGCTCGTCTTCTCCCTCTTCATATATGCGCACTCGAGGTGAGTCATGAATAATGTCGCAGGGTAACACAACCTCTATGCCGTACACCTTGAAAAAAGGTGTATATCCGGTAGAACGATTGGGCGTGGTCCGTAACCCCAAAGTACGTAGTCGAGCTCCTCCACCCAGTGCTTGTCTGATTCTTTCAAAGACCGCACTAATCTGGGTTTAATGCCGCTCATAATAAGAGCATTGGCGCGTTTGACCTGACTGTTGGTTTGTGGGTGTTAGACGGAGGCGTAGTCGAGCTTTATGCCCAGATTGGCACACCAGGCCTTCACCTCATCGGCTGTGAAATTGGAGCCATTGTCGGTGATGATGCTGTGTGGAACACCCTAACAGTGCACAACGCCGGATATAAAGTCTATCACTGGCCCGACTTCGGCCGTTTTAACTGGTTTGGCCTCTATCCATTTAGTGAATTTATCCACCATGACCAACAAATATTTTTTCTTATGGCTTCCTCCTTTAAGGGGTCCGACCATATCAAGCCCCTAGACCACAAAAGGCCAAGTGATGGGGATTGTTTGTAGAGCGGTGGGTGGCATATGACTTTGGTTGGAGAAGAGCTGGCATCCGATGCAATGTTGGACAAGGTCCTATGCGTCTGCTCGGGCCGTCGGCCAATAGAAACCTATACGGAAGGCCTTGCTTACAATAGCCCGAGCCGCGCCGTGGTGACCGCCGAGACCGGCATGAATTTCACCAAAGAGCCGCCGCCCTTCCTCCTCGGAGATACATCTTTGAAGTACTCCGATAGCGCTTTTCTTATAGAGTCTCCTTCGTGGACCTTGTAGGCTTTAGAGCACCGCACAATGTAGCATGCCTCATTCTGATCCCCAGGGAGTTCTCGCCTATTGAGGTAGGCCAAGAAGGGTTCGGTCCATGGGGCAATGACCGCCATGATGAGATGGGCCGATGGTGTAATTTCTGTGGCCGAGCCCCCAATTATGTCGGTGTGTTCGGAATTTGGGTTGTCTTCGGATCCAGATTCGTATTGCCACTCTCCCCCTGCCACACCATGGATGGCTTGAAGAGCCTATCCAGAAATATGTTAGGTGGGACGGTGTCGTGCTTAGCGCCGATGCGAGCAAGGACATCAGCCGCTTGATTACTTTCTCGAGCCACATGGTGAAACCCGAGCCCCACGAACTGAGCCGACATTTTGAGAACGGCGTTATGGTAAGCCGCCATCTTCAGGTCTTTGGCGTTGAAATCTTCATTTATTTGAGATATTGCGAGGTTTGAATCCCCACGCACTTCCAAGCGTTCTATGCCCATGGAGACGGCCATCCGAAGACCATGCAATAAAGCTTCGTATTCGGCTGCATTGTTGGAGTCCGTGAATAATATTTGTAGGACGTAATGAATAGTATCTCTAGTGGGGGATGTTAGGACAACGCCTTCCCCTAGGCCTGCCAACATTTTGGAGCCGTCGAAGTGCATGACCCAGTTGGAATATGTGTCGTACTCTTTAGGGAGTTCGGCCTCTGTCCATTCAGTAATGAAGTCGGCCAATACCTCGGATTTAATGGCCCGGCGCGATTTGTATGATATGTCGAATGGGAGGAGCTCAATGTCCCACTTGGCAATCCGGCCCATAGCATTGCGGTTGTTTATTATATCATTGAGAGGCACTTCGGAGGTCATCGTTATTGAGCACTCTTGAAAGTAGTGTCTTAGCTTCCGGGATGCCGTGAAGACCGCGTATGCTATTTTTTGGTAATGTGGGTACCGTGATTTCCATGGTGTGAGGACAGTGGATACACAGTATAGTGGCTTTTGGAGAGGGAATTTGTGTCCGTCCTCCTTTTGTTCAACGACGAGAACCGCACTCACAACTTGGTGTGTGGCCGATATGTATAATACCATGGGTTCGCCGATGTTTGGTGCGGCCAGAATTGGGTTGCTTGCTAGAAGAGCCTTTATTTCTTCCAAGCCGGCTATTGCCGCGTCCGTCCACTCAAAGTGATCGGTGCATCGGAGAAGGCGATAGAGCGGCAATGCCTTTTCTCCTAGTCTAGAGATAAAGCGGCTTAAAGCTGCCACACATCTGGATAATTTTTGAACTTGTTTAAGGTCTGTTGGGGTAGCCAACTAGGAAAGATCTTGGATTTTGGATGGGTTTGCCTTAATTCCTCTGTTGGAAATGATGAAGCCAAGAAGTTTTCCAGTGGGAATGCCGAAAACACACTTTTCCAGATTGAGCTTGATGTCACATATTCAGAGGTTGTCGAATGTGAGACGCATATCGTCTATTAAGGATTCGACGTGCCTAGTTTTGATGACTACATCATCCACGTATGCTTCAACTGTCTTGCCGATTTGTTTCTCTAGGCATGTTTGAATCATGCATTGATAGGTCGCACCGACGTTTTTGAGCCAGAAAGGCATAGTATTGAAGAGGAATGGCCCGTATGGGGTGATAAATGCCATTGCGGCTTGATCGGACTCCTTCATCTTGATTTGATGGTATCCGAAGTATGCGTCGAGGAAACACAATGAGTCGTGTCCTGCGGTGGCGTCGATGATCTGATCAATGCAGGGGAGGGGAAAAGAATCCTTAGGGCAAGCCTTGTTGAGGTCTTTGAAATCGATGCATAGGCACCAGGATTTATCCTTCTTTGGTACCATCACCAGGTTTGCTAGCCAGTCCGGGTGTTTTATCTCTCTGATGAATCTGGCCTCGAGTAACTTGGCTAGCTCCTCTCCCATGGCTTGTCGTTTGGGTTCAGAAAAGCGCTGTAATGTTTGCTTGACCGACTTGTATCCGTTCAATATGTTTAGGCTATGTTTGGCCAGACTGCGTGAGATTCCTAGCATATCATAAGGATGCCAGGAAAATATGTCCTAGTTTTCACGTAGGAAAGCCCGCAGTGCGGCATCGACCGTGGGGTCCAACTGTGCCCTGATGGATGTTGTCTTCGTGGAGTCCATTGGGTGGACATGGAATTTGACTATTTCATCTGCTGGTTTGAAGGAGGTGGATTTGGATCGCTTATCAGGTATCACGTCGTCCCTATCCACCATGGAGAGCAATGCGGTTAATTCTTCAGTTGTGAGGGCTTCAGACAAAGCCTCGAGGGCGAAGGCGGCGGTTTTGTTTTCGACGCAGAGTGCTATGTCCGGATCACTAGCAAGAGTGATGATTCCATTGGGCCCGGGAATCTTGAGCTTCATGTACCCGTAATGGGGTATGGCTTGGAAGCTTGCAAATGCGTCTCGCCCTAAAAGGGCGGGATATCCGCTGTTGAAAGGGGCCACTTGAAAGGCTATCTCTTCAGACCAATAATTCTCCAGCGTGCCGAATGACACATCGAGTATGATTTTTCCCGCACATCGCGCCTCCCGACTGGGAATAATTCCTTGGAATGTCATATTACTTTGCTTAATGCGACTCCTGTCTATTTCCATTTTTTGAGGGTTTCCTCATAGATGAGGTTCAGTCCGCCGCCGCCGTCCATGAGCACTTTGGTGAGCCGAAAGGCGTCCACAATTTGACTAAGGACCAATGCGGCAGGTGCCCAGACTGCTCTGAATTTTGGTTCGTCACTGGCGTTGAAAGTTATGGCCGTGTCGTTCCACGGGTTTATTGCTGCAACTTGGCAGACTTCGGCGAGGCCGCGGAGTGCCCTTTTGCGCGTGTTGTTTGAGGCGCAAGTCTCAAAGACTGTCAGCACTGTAGGGTTGTTGTATTCCATGGGATGTTGCTCTGCGGTATTTTTGGTGAGGAGATCCTCGCCGCTCTTGGCCACCTGCCGAAGTATCTAACATGCTCTAAGGTTGTGGGTTGGTACGATATCCGGTGTTGTGTGTATCTTGCATGGCCTATCGAGCCATCCCTCCAGAATGGTTCTGCACCCCATAGTAGGCTTTGATTTTTTTGTTATTGGATCGGGCGACCGACGAGGGTGCATCCTTTTGGTCTGGCGAGGGGTTTAGTGGAAACCGGTGGCTCCCAAGAGGCCGCCTGAGTTTTCGAGGCGTTTTCCATTGCGTAGTACTTTTGTATTATAGTTGCCAAGTCAGCGAGGTGTGATACGTGACGGCAATTGATTGCATTGAGTATTCCCTCGTCCGTGCAGTTTTGGCAGAATAATGAGATTGCGTCTTCATCGCGGCAGTCCTTGATCCTATCCTTGACAAGGAGGAATCTGGCCCAAAAGTGATGGACCGTTTCCTGGGACTACTGTGTGATGTGGGTGACATCGCTTATATCTGGGTGCGTGGGTGGATTTAAGTCTGAATCCTGACCCAATCCGGGATCTACAACTTGAGAAAATTTCGGGCTTAACAATCAGACTCCGGGATATCAACCAATTTTTCGGGCCCACAGTCTGATTCTAAGCTCGGAATACGGGGCATTTTATCCCACTGGCGAGTATCCGGCTCTGTTGGATCGGATATCCGAACATAGTTCATCCTCAACATATGGAAGAGTCGTCGCATGGCTCCTCTACTACCGCTATATGATGGGTGATCGGTGGAGATTCGATTTCTCTCTGATCGGGTTTAAGACCGATCCGATCGTAGTCCGTAGCGACTCCCAACGTGGCGATGCGATCCAGGAGTTCGCTTAAAGACGACAACTCCATCGGATCCATCTGTTCAAAATATTCTGAGCTAACGCGAAGGCGATTTTCGATGACCCGAGAGGTCATCGTTGGCCCGACGGCCGAGTGAGCGGCCATGGTAAAGCCGCTCAGTCGGAGGGTTTGGGCTGAAGCTAGGGCTTCCCCGGAGATGATGTTGTCCTTGATGACAAGGCGAGCCATCAAGCCTATCTTCGATGTCAAAGAGGAACTCTCAATGAAAGCACCAATCTCAGTGTCAAAACCGGCGGATCTCGGGTAGGGGGTCCCGAACTATGCGTCTAAGGCTAATGGTAACAGGAGGCGGGGGACACAATGTTTACCCAGGTTTGGGCCCTCTCCATGGATGTAATACCCTACTTCCTGCTTGATTGATCTTGATGAATATGAGTATTACAAGTGTCGATCTACCACGAGATCATAATGGCTAAACCCTAGAAGTCTAGGCTATGAGATTATGATTGTTGTCCTACGGACTAAACCCTCCGGTTTATATAGACACCGGATGGGGCTAGGGTTACACAAAGTCGGTTACAGAGAAAGGAATCTACATATCGGAATCGCCAAGCTTGCCTTCCACGCAAAGGAGAGTCCCATCCGGACACAAGATGAAGTCTTCTATCTTGTATCTTTATAGTCCAACAGTCCAGCCAAAGTATATAGTCCGGCTGCCCGAGGACCCCTTACTCCAGGACTCCCTTAGACGACGCGCCTTAGCAATCGCTAAACCAACTGTGAGAGGTTATTGACCACTCCAGAGCACGATCAACCTGATCATGAGGGTCTATTTCCTGCAAGCAAACGAAGAACAAGCAAGGAACTAAGATTGCAATCTTGATATTACAAATATAAGAGGAAAGCTGTATAGATGAACGTGGGGTTCTGTGATATCATTGTCTGGTCCTTGAACACAAACTAAGTACGCGAAGTTGCACCTATGGAGAACTTTAATCTAAACAAAACCCAAAGTCTAAATGATGCCCTAAGGGCTGTATATATGGAGGAAGAGGGGGTTAATTTCGTGACCCTTGGAAGAGGGGTCCGTAACCAACCCTATTTCTTATTTCCCCACACATACGGACTCTAAAAACAGCCTATACTTATGTATTTGGAAATTACATGGGCCTGGCCCAATAATAAGGTGACACAACACCTATAATAGCCTCTGAACAAAATTTGTGAAGTGGCATCTGCTATATTTTGTCCAAGCCTTCATGCACTGATTACGGTGGCTTCATAGTCCTGAAATCATCACTTGAAACTCCGTTCTTGTTCGCCTTGCGCATGCCATCATCTCCATGCTTGTTCTTGCTCCAATGTTCATTCTTGTCCAAGCTAGGCCCTTCATTTGTAAGCAAAACAAATGTATCCAATCTAGGCAGCAACATATTCTCATGAACATTAGAATCATTACCAAGAAACGAAAGTACCTGGTAATGTAATTGGCATGCGCGAGCACTAGTAATTGGTCCAGTATGTATAGCAGCATGGGTTGTGGGTGTAATAATGGTATTGATGTCCTCATCAGATGGTGGAAAAGGTTAGAGGCTATCATGGCAATTTGGGAGGCTTGATAAACAAGTGGTTGGTAGCGCAACATAGTGATATCCTCGAGACAATTAGCATAGCAAAGGTAGTAGTGAGATCCAAGGTGATGGTCGTCTTGCCTGAAATTACGCTAGGAAGAAGGCTGAATCCATGAAGAAGATGAATGGGTGTAGATGAACCAAGCGTAGTCGAAGGAATCCTCACGATCTCAACAAAATAGGAACTATCGAGAAGAAGCACAAGCAGAAAGAAGTAACAACATGGTAAACACACAACACATAACATGGCATGATGCTCATCCAAGTATGATGCACGACAAGACTATGTGATGCTCCTCATGGCAAGAGATGATGCATACAAGAACATCACATCAAAGCAAGTTTAAATGAGGTCGGGAACAACATATAACAATTCCGGTAAGTCCTGATATGCAAATTTTGAAATTGGTCCAAATTTGAATAACAATTATGTTGAAGTTGCTAAACAGCAAGTTAATATGCACCATGATGATCTACACGTTTTTTCTAATCAAGTTACATATAAGGTTCATTTAATTCGGAGCTACAGCCTAGAAGAAATGAGCAAAACAAGTTAAACATGGCATTGATGCAAAATGCATACAAACATCAAGCCCCACAAAACATGGATGCAACAAGATAATATGAAACTACATGTGATTGTAAGAAAGTTTCATATATAGCATGATCAAAATGAAGCAACGGATCAACACATACACTGAAAGTAAGTTCTATTAACAATCTTCCCAAAATAGCAAGTAGGCACTTTGCAATCATCAAAATGATATGCTACATGAACCACATGAGCACAAACATGATATCACTTCAAGTACAGATTACATGCTTTAAATATCATTAATGTTCATGTTCATAGGCATCAAGATTAAACCCAAAATTATCAATGCAAAAAGAAACTTTAAAACACAGATTAGGACTTCGTGAAAAATTGGACATATGCATGAGTAGAGTTAACATGATGGCATGTTGGAGGCATGAAACAAAGAGACTACAGTGCGAGAACAAGGCATCAAAAGGTATAACATGATAGTGCACAACATGGAGCTCAAATAATGCAACATGACATATGCATAGGAGCAACAAGTTCATGGCATTCATCAAGACAAGATGCAAACATGAAATATCAGATTCTCACACAGTGAAAATCTAGGAATGCAAAACGGTAACATTATGATGCTGACATTGGAGACACATAACAGCAAGCATAGCAATTTTAACAATTATGCAAAGGACACATGCTATATTAGACATGGCATACCTTAACTTACTCCATAGGCACAAGCTCATATGATGTCTATATTAATTACTATGATTTTTGCAAAATGGAACATACAGTTAACAGATGACAGATTTAGCATGATGGCAACTTGAGACCACGAAAGAGACAAGCTACATCAAGTGTGTATGGCAACCAAGGGCACGGATGACTAGAGCATAACATGGACATCAAAACATGATTACTGAACATTTCCAAATTATGCATGGATTTGATGGTAGCATCAAGCAAACATGACATTATAACATAACAGTTACAGACTTTGCAGAATTTAGTAAGCCTCTGAAAACAGCAAAAGACGAGTAGGCCACTTGGCAAGCTCGTTCTAGTCACCACAGGGCATATCATGAAAAATGTGTTACACCATGGCAAAAATGACATGATTGCGCTTCTAAACATGTAGGCATATTGCTCAAAAGAAAATCACACAAAATGCTATGAAAAAGGCAAAATGACATGTTACAACAGTTTTTAGCAGTTAACATCACTTAGCACTATTGCAACGTTGATTTAGATGTGAAGATGAATCCTAACATGCATGCAAGTACACCGAACATGTAGAGCATGGAGGGAAGAACATCTCCATACCAATAACATCATCATAGGTTAAACATGCGCAAAGCTATGACCATCCGAACATGCAAAGGTGATATGAATTTTTAGGGACTTGGTAAAATTTTAGACCTCGCGGGAAAACCTGGACGGCTCGATGCAGCGGGGCGAAGCGGTGCGGGATCGAGCGGCGCTCTTGGATGGATGACCAAGGCAGATCCGAGACGGCGGGATACCAGCACGGTCAACAACGGCTAACGACGCCGGCAAGGTCGCGAGAGTGCCGACGAGGGAGCTCCGACGATGGGGCGCGGCGGCGGGGCCTCTCCCCGACCAGATCCAGGTGCAAGGAGGCGCGGGACAACGGCGAGGCGATGGTGAAGTGTGGTGGTGCGGCGATGGAGGCGAGCAGTGACCGAACAACGAGGTCGGGCGCGGAGGCGGAGCGGCGAGGAGGTGGTGGTCGGCGGCATGGGCTTGTCGGCGTCGGCTCGCCGGCCGACGCAGAGGGACGGCGGCGCTCGAGCGCAGGAGGTTCGAGCTCCTACCGAGATCGGATCGAGTGAGGGGGGGCTAGAAGCTCGGGCGCCTGCGAGGCGTGGTCGGGCCCGAGCGGGCCGGCCTTGGGCCCCGGCGGGCCTGGCGGCGCGGGGAGTGAGAGGAGGGCGACGGAATCGAAGAGGTGGAGGCGCCTGTTGATTGGGGGCGCATAAATCAAGGAGAAGGGGAAGGAATGACAAAACATGCGAAGGGGGAGGGTTTAAATAAAGGCAGGACTAGGGTTAGGGGGGATTCAGCGGGTTTTCGGACCTTGGATCACAATCCAACGGTTCCGAACGCGCGCGCCGGGGGGGGGGGGTTGTGTCACGCCCAATGCGAGACCCTATCCTAAAGGAACTCGAAGGTCCCACCTAGGATAAAAGCGCACATTATAGACGCTTTTGCAAGGTGGATCTCATTACATCGTACCATTACATAATAGTTGGGGATACATACAAAGGGCATACAAATGCCACATGAATACATCAAGCATCATACATGAGAACAACATCCGACTACGGATGAAACACAAATAGAAACTCAAACGATATCCACCCTGCTAGCCCAGGCCGCCGACCAGGAACCTATCCCCTGAACGAAGAAGAAGTAGAAGAAGAACTCGAATCAAGCAAGCATCACTCTCATGTTGGATCATTGCATTACCTGTACCTGCAACTGTTGTTGTAGTAATCTGTGAGCCACGAGGACTCAGCAATCCCATTACCATGGGTAGAAATACTAGCAAAGGTTAATGGTAATGGAATGGATAGGTGGTGAGGTTGCAGCAAGCGACTAAGCAATGTATGGTGGCTAACTTACGAGTACAAGAATAAGATGAGAAGCTATGCAAACGGTCGCAAACTAGTAATGATCACTAAGTGATCCTGAACTACTTACGTTCAATCATAACCCCACCGTGTTCTCTTCTCGAACTCGCCCGAAAAGAGAGCATCACGGTTACACACGCGGTTGGTGTTTTTTAACTCGAATATGGTGTCAAGTTCTCTATAACTAGATATTAAAAATCCCCATCTACCACATAACCATGGGCACGACTCTCGGAAGTTTACACCCTGTAGGGGTGTCCCAACTTAGCCCATGACAAGCTCACGATCCGCGGAGACAATCCCCCATCGCGGGACATCCGATCAGACTCGGGATCCCGGTGCACAAGACATTTCGACAATGGTAAAACTAATCCAGCAAGACCTCCCGGTGTGCCGACACCCTGATAGTGGCCACGCGTATCTCGTCTCAGGCCACGTCCGGATGAGCACAGCGTACAACAACTCATACCCGAGTTGCCCCAAGGGAAGCCGCACATGACTCTAGCTTGGACCAGCACCCTCAGCACTGCCCCCTGTATGTAGAAAAGAATCCTTGGGTTCATGACTCCCGATGCCAATTAATTATTTAGTTCAAGTATTATTATGGCAAATGTAAAACCAATATTGGGCCTTGCTGGAAGAGTTTTATTCAAAGCGAATTGTCAAGAGGGGCCCATAAACCCTCATCATGTTAGGGACGCAAAATCAAGGAACATACCACTGGTATGATGGAAACTAGGGCGGCAAGAGTGGAACAAAACACCAGGCATAAGGCCGAGCCTTCCACCCTTTACCAAGTATATATGTGCATTAATTAAAATAAGAGATATTGTGATATACCAAGATATCCATGTCCCAACATGGAATAACCTGCAACTTCACCTGCAACTAGCAACGCTATAAGAGAGGCTGAGCAAGGCGATAACCTAGCCAATCAACAGTTCGCTGGGATCGTGAAAAAAGATTAGAGGCTGTTTCATGGCATATAGGGAGGCTTGGTAAACAAGTGGTAGGAAGCGCGACATAGAGATAGCATCGAGAGAACTAGCATAGCAATGATAGTAGTGAGATCCAGGATAACGGTCATCTTTCTTGAAATCCCACTAGGACGAAGATCGAGTCCATGAAGAAGACGAAGCCACGTAGACGAACCAAGCATAGTTGAACGAATCCTCATGATAGCAATGAAACAGAACTATCGAGAAGAAGCACAACCGGAAAGAATCAAACAACATGGTAAACACACAACACATAAACATGACATGATGCTCAACCAATTATGATGGAAGACAAGGCTATATGATCCTACACATGGAAAGGGATGATGCATACAAGAACATCACATCTAAGCAAGTTTAAATGAGGCCAAAAACAACATATAACAATTCCGGTAAGTCCTCATATGTTAATTTCTAAATTGGTCCAGATCTGAATAACATATTATATTGAAGTTGTTAAAAAGCAAGTTAAAATGCCCCATGATGATCTACATGAAAATCTAGTCAAGTTAGACATAAAGTTCAGTTAATTCAGAGCTACGGCCTAGAAGATATGAACAACACAAGTTAAACATGGCATTGATGCAAAATGAATTCAAACATCAATCACACATGCTCAAAACAAGGACGCAACAAGATAATATGAAACTACATGCAATTCTAAGCAAGTTTCATATAGAGCATGCTCAAAACGGAGCATCGGTGCAACACATACACTCCAAACAAGTTTAAAGGACAAGCTTTCCAAAACAGCAAGTAGGCACTTTGCAATCATAAAAACAACATGCTACAGGAACTAAACATAGCAAGCAAGGGCATGGAATCAAAGTGAATATAACAAAGAGAAAATAACATCAAGGCATCGTATGCATATGGCTCATGGATTAGTGGGAACCAACAGGACAAGATTGAATGTTAAAACAGTTTCAGCAAGTGTAAAACAACAACATTACCATAGCATGTTTACGAGCATGGAACATAGGTCATATGAAGTCAAAAATTATCAAAAATGGCATGCGAACAAAGTACTGATAGCATGATTAAATTCATGTAATTGGAGCATCTCCAGAAGAGGCATGGATTAATCAATATCAAGCTCACAACATGGCATCATGAAGTTAACAAAAAACTGGAACATTATATAGGCATGTTCATGGCAATGAAAACATATGTGAGATGACATATATAAGGCATCAAAAGTCATGGAATGATAGAGAATAACATGTACATCAAAACATGTTAACTAGGCATCTCCATATTAAGCATGGATTTGATGTTAGCATCAAGCAAACATGACATCATAAGATAATAGATTCAGACTTGACAGAATATTAACAGCAAGTGGGCCACTTCACAAGCCTTATGCACTCAGTATAGGGCATATCAAAATACATGAATTGAGTCACTACAAAGATGGCACAATTATGCTCCTAAAACATGATAAAATGACACAAAAAGATATAAAAAATGACAAAATGACAAGTTAGTTTCTAGCAGTTAACAGCAACATGCAGTATTGCAACAGCGATTAACATGTCAAGATGCACTCTTAACATGAATGCAAAGCACAGCATATGTAGAGCATGAAGACCAGAACATTTTCATATCAAGATCATCACCATAGGATCAACAGGGACAAAGTTACACCACTCAAAAGATGCATACATAATGTTAACAAGCAGCAGATTTCAGCAGTTTATATCACTTATCAGTTTTGCAACGAAGATTAAGGCATCAACATTAAGAGTAACATGAATGAAAACTATACTAGCATGTAGAGCATCAAGAGATTAACATTTTGACATATCATACACCCAAAATGGATAACTATGCACAAAGTTACAACATGACAAAGATGCATGCATGATATGATGATTTTCAGGGGCGACGGTTTCATAGAAGAAAAAAAGAACAGGTGAGCGCTATTTAGCTAAGAAGCACACTAGGCGAGGGATGGACTTGGGTGCTCACTTTGGGCCCATGGGCTGGTCCGTGGGTCTGGGCGGTGCAATTCAGGCTGCTGTTCAGGGCGGTCCAAGCCGGACCGAACGGTTCGAGGTGGACCAGGCCGGTTCGCTTGAACCGACCGGTTACTCCGGTAAACGATGCGGGCGGCCAGGCCCATGCGGCAGTGGCTCAGGCGACGGGCAGGACGAGGCCGGCACGACTCCGGCGAGGGAAAGGCGGCAGTGGTCGGTGGCGCACCAAAAACGAATCGGAGAAGGCCAAGGACGACGCTCCGGCGAGGGAGGCTGACGCGGCGGGGCGCTAGATCTGGGCTGCGCCGGCCCAAATCGGGGCGACGGGCAGCAAGATGAGGCTCCGGCGAGCTCCTGGCAGTGGCGCTCCTAGGGAGAGAGAGTACGAGAGAGAGAGGATTTCAGGGGAAAGGGAGAGGAAAAGCAAGGCAACAGGGTCGACCTCGAGGTAGTCGGCGGCGGCTCCGGTGGCCTTGTCCACGGCGGAGGAAGACGGCGGCGCGGAGCTAGGGCACGAGAGGAGGCGAGCAGGGGCGCGAGCACGGGGCGATGCGGGCTCAGGCCGGGCTCCCCAGGGCCCACTCTGGGTCCTGGCGGGCCCGAGGGCATCGCGGCGGCGCGGGGAGGCCACACTACAAAAAAAATACACTTCCGTGATGATACGTGTTTGTCACAGTAGGTCGTATTTTTGTCATGCATGTACATCCATGACAAATTTATGACAGAATCAAGATAGTCATACCTGTGCTGTCGTAGAAGTGTTTGATGACATAACCAAAATTATTATCACGGAAGTGTCCACTTCCATGACGTTAAATGGCGTGTCACAGAAGTGCTTTCGTCAAGGGTGACCGACACGTGGCATCCACCATAACGAAATGCTGTTAAGCTATCGGGTCGGGTTTTGGATCCGATAACTCGTTAACAGCCCCGACCAATGGGAAATTTCCACGTGTAAAATTCTTATTGGCCGGACAAAACACGTGTCAGCTCCTCAGTGGGTCAGATAGGCGCCTATGATATGTCGACACGTGCCACAGCCCACCACTGGCCCATTTAGCTTACAAAGCCGACCCGTTTGACTTGGTCAAAAGTTAACGGGCTGGCCCATGAAAAGCCTGTTAACGGTCTCTTCACAAATAGCCCATTTTATGGCCCGCTAGGCACTAAAGGAAATCGGCCCAACAACGTCATGTGGCCCGTCGAATATAACACCAGCCCATTTCATTTTCGGCCCATGTATGGCCCACGACGTCTTTCGGGCCATATAAGGCCTTCGTATCTTTCGGCCCTTTACAGGCCCACGGTGACTCTAGCCCATAATGAATAGTAATTTTCTTTGTACCCGTTAACGACCCGTGATTTACATGGGCCGTTTCCAGACCGTGTTAGCTTTCGGCCTATTGACGGCCCATACGTTCTTGGGCTCCTTTTCGGCCCTTAATTACTTTCGGCCCATTACTGGTCTATTCCCCTAATGGGGCAAATTCGGCCCATGGCAAGAGTCGGCCCGTTACTGGCATGTTCCCCAAATGGGCCAAATTCGGCCCATGGCAAGAGTCGGCCCGTTACTGGCCTGTTACCCTAATGGGCCAAATTCGGCCCATGGCAAGAGTCGGCCCGTTTCTGGCCAGCCTGTCCTATATTCTGGCACATTAACGACCCGTTATGCCTGTGACAGAATTAAGCTTTTGCAGTCCTACGACCTGTTAACGGCCCGTTACCGTGCTGGGCCGATACCAATTATGCCCGATTACAGCCCATGTAGACCCATTTATCCGACGGCCCTACGCCCATTTATTGACGGCCTGAGGCCCACCGATTACAGGCCCATTTACCGACAGCCCGTAGGAGACCCATGGATCCTACGACCCGTATATGGCCCACGGGTAGTTGCGGCCACTAGCAAACCAGGGAAAAAGAAGACTAGGAAATAAATAAGGCCCAAACTAACGCTAGGCTATTAAGGCGATTGCACAAATTACATCCACTCGGCATCAAAGATCGCCACCAGTGCAAATATAGGGAACACCCTACATTATACAAAAATGGCTTGTTGTTTTCTTCAGCCGGTGGCTGCATGTTAAGAATAAATTTTGTATCGCACCAAAACAAATTACAACTATATAACAAAAGGAAGGTTGGCATAAAACTTAACAGTCTACCAGATAAATGCACCACCAGAAGTTCAGAAGCTCGGTTCATTTGACCTGACTGTTACGTTTTCATGTTGTATTGTCCGATGGAACACCATGACCCTCGCCTTCATTTCCCCTAGGCTCTTGAACAACATAGCAAAGGTCTGATAGTCTGGTTTCAAAACCATGCATATCTTGATGACATTGAGCAATGTTTCTCCTTGTTTCACAAAGGGCCTTTGTTAGGGAATGGACTTGTGTCTGGAGCGCAGATACAACATTGCTATTAGCTTGCATATCTTGATCA
The DNA here is from genome assembly GCF_002162155.2 of Triticum dicoccoides. Lineage (NCBI taxonomy): Eukaryota > Viridiplantae > Streptophyta > Magnoliopsida > Poales > Poaceae > Triticum > Triticum dicoccoides. The sequence continues at coordinate 272,764,445 of NC_041387.1, read as the reverse complement.
TGAGGCAGTTTGGACGATATTGCCTTAACAACCAACCCAGTATTACGCAGGAACGTGCTTTTGGCACTATTAGTGGACAGGTACTGACCCACTGTAGCAAGAGCTGACATTGCGGTTATAGTTTCCTCGCCACCGTCAGAAGGTGGCGGTTCCACCATCTTTTCCATAGCTCGCTGAAAAGTTGAGGTTTTACATTAGTAGTACCAGAACAGAAGATATTATGGAGGCAGCAAAACCAAACAAAATAGCTTTGGTCTATATACAGAACTTATTCTGGTGAACCCATGTAAAATATTAGTTGCATTTTATTGCAAAGCACATAATAAAACTAGGTTCCAAACATATGACCATGTACCATCGCTAATGTATTGTCTATTTCTTCACATTGTATTGAGGGCTAAGGATAAAGAGACGAAGTCTATAATACGGTAAGCATAGTATGACATCATTCATATCACAAAACAACTGAGAACAGACAAACAAGCAATTGTAACGTTGTATGGGCAAGTCCAGCATGGAACTAGATTACGGGTCAAGATCAAAGGAACATCACTCCTCCCTTTTAAACCTTGTAAGGTGCAATGATACACTAAGATAATTGTGTATAAAATTGAAAAGAGTAATAGACATTGGCTGCAAACCATGCAGTTCAAGGCACAAGTCAGAGTAAGTAGTAGTTAAAAGGCATGAGGATTAAGGACTTACAACAGCGGCTTTGACTGGTGTAGTCATGCCCTTCTTCTTGCTGGTGTGACAGTCCTTGAAGATTTCCACATCAGTTGGTTTAGGTACTTTTTGGTCCTTGCGGGCTTTCCTCTGCATTTCGAACAAGTCAATATAGATCTGATAATATGGTACAACGAAAAGAGTGAAACAACAGCTAATTACAAGAGCCTCGTAGTGTGCAATATAGCTACGAGATCTTGTCGTCTGTTGGAATTTCACTTCCGTATGGTTGGCCTTGTTCTTTGAACAGTTCACCTACAAGAAGATAGATTTTTGTGGCACATGCGTCAATAGGACTTCAACATGTGATCTGATCACATATATATAATGTACCTAATACTTCGGATCAGACCAGTGTTTAACAAGGCCCCTCCAGTCTTCATCCGATATATTTTCCACTGGAGACGTTTGGGAAAGTTCACTGTTAGCCTTGCCTTCAAAGTGAGTTTTACTCAAGTTATACCGATACTGTCGCAGAGCAGACTTGTAAACATGGGTGCAAGCTTGTCTGGTTGCATCATCTTGGCTATCCAACTTGAACCTCATCTGTTGAAAATTATGGAAGTCTCATTATCAGCAACCTAGAAAGTATGGGACAGAGCAAGACGATATTACTAGTTTCCATACATAACCATATTTACAGATAAATGGCCGAGGAAGGTGTTGAACTGGGTTTCGTCTTTGTCATTCCTGTACTGAATCCATGTTGGGAGGATACGTACATGACACCTAACGGCAACCGCTGCCTCTGATACTAACTTGGATGACTTTGTAGCATCACGTGGCCTTTTTAAACCTCCCTCAAAACGGATCTCCATTCTTCCTCCTCTAGATTTAGTTAACCTATCTAGCATTATCCCTGATGTTTGTTTCCTCTTGCGCCTAGGTGCTAATCCAACAACAAACATAGGAAGTGTTAGTGTACATCAAACTGTGAGACTACATATAAAGAAGCATGCAACTGCAACTTGACTCCAGCAAAGACTTTCTTGCTGTTGAAGATCACAAGGTTCATCTGATATTGCCAACTCGTCTTGTGTCAAGAGTGCTCGGGAAGTAGTGTCAGGTGGCAAGGGAGCTTGGGAACGTGCTGCTAGCTCAGTTGACGCACGAGTATGTCGTGCAGCTGGTAGTACTGTGGTAGGTGTTGCAAGAACTAGGGCTGTCTCTGCTTGTTTGGTGGCAGCTATTTGTTTTTGTTTGGCTTTTTTTGCGGTTCGTGTGGCATGGGATGCCGTGTTTGTAGAATTTTCCGCTGGACTTTCACCTTCTATTGCACCATCAGTACCAGCAGAATCTGCAGGATTCATCCGCTTCTCATTCCCTCCCATTCTCTATTTCTTCCTCTTTCTCTGTGCCATGTTAAGTCAAGCCGACAAGAAAAACGAATAAAATTTAGTTCTTCAGAACAAATTGATGCGTGATGCAGACGAATAAAACTTTGATGTTAGACAACCACATGATAGGAGGATGTAATATGTATGAAAAACATGACGGAAAAGATAACCAGAACTATGATGTGTAAACTAAGAAGAAGACATTTCACCAAATTAGAAGCAATGCAACGGAAGGTAGACACCATATGAAAGATGCTACAAATATCGCTCTGCCAAGTTAGCAGTGTCTCAGCATAAATGGCGGTTAAAAAAATGTGAAGCAGTACAAGAAATAAATCATATGCATGATGCAAACTACATCACACTACCATGTTAGAGATCTCTCGTCATTAGTGCCATTGCATATTCACAGCATTGCATATTCACAGCTTATGATGTGTAAACTAAGGAGAAGGCATTTAAACAAATTAGAAGCAATGAAAGCTAGACACCATATGAAAGATGCAAATAATATCACTCTACCAAGTTAAAACTGTCTCGTCATAAGTGTTATTTCAACAAATTAGTAGTACAAGCTAGAAAAGAATGTGAGATGTAACCTATATCACACTCCAAAGTCAAACATGTCTTATGACAAGTGATTGTTGCAGGTTACACAACAGTGGTAATTTGATGTAAGAATATGGTGTGATAGACAGATGTTGTATGTTCTAGAAACAGAAACACGTGTCTTATTCAAGTATAATGTGTAAAGTAAGCAGATGGAATTCAACAAAATTAGAAGTAATACAAGCTAGACATCACACATAACATACAACCACATATAACAGTGCCAAGTTAGAGGGAGCACCAGTGATGCTGCACTAGGGGAGACGTGCTCATCATAAACATAGCTTTGTTGAGTGTCTATGCATGTGTTGTCTTGGAAATCATCTTGGGGGTGTGGAGGAGTAGAAACTATAGAGGCCCTCTGTTTGGAAGGGGCACCTTTATCCACTGCCTTGCTAACTTCCTTCCGCTTTATTGATTTTGAATTGTCAAGTAAAGCGACAAGAAAAAGCAATAAAATTCTCTCTTCAGAACTCATTCATGCATGATACTGACAATCACTACTTTGATGTAAGGCAAACACATGATACCAGGATGGAATATGTGCGAAAAACAGGACGGCATGGCATGTTCACAATTGTTTGTGTAAACTAAGCAGAAACCATTCCAGCAAATAAGAAGCAATGCAAGCTAGACACCACATGAAAGATGCAACCAATATGACTGCCAAGTTAAAAGCGTCCCATCATAAATGGAATTTCAACAAATTAGAAGCAGCGCATGCTATAAATCATATGAAAGATGCAACTAATATCGCACTGCATATACTAAAGGTGTCTCGTCATATTGATTGATGCGGGATACAAAAAAAATAGTTTTATGTAAGGACATGCTTAATAGACAAATGTACTATGTACTAAATACAGGAAGGCATGTCACATTAACAGGTATAATGTCACATTTACAGGAGTATAAGCTAAGCAGACTAGCACATGCAGTTTAACAAGATTGGAAGAATTACAATCTAGACACCATGTGCAACATGCAACCACATATCACGCTACCAAGTTAGAGCAAGCACCTGCAATGCTAGTGTAGGGGAAATACTGTAATCAACTATAGAGCTACGTTCACTATCTTCATCTAGCATTTCTATTTCTTGAGAATCATGTCGGGAGGCTGACGCTGCATTCTATAAATGAGTAGTAGTCCCCTTGCCTGCCTGCCTCGTCATAAGTGATTGATGAGGGATCCACAAGAACATTAGTTTGATGTAAGAACATGGTTAATACACAGATGTACTAGTATGTACCAAAAATAGAAAGGCATGTCATATTCAAAGGTATAACGGGTAAGCTAAGTAGATGCAATTTAACCAAATTGGAAGCAATACAAGCTAGACATCCGGCTGGAGTGGTGAACATGATCATCTAGGACCTGAGAGCCTGGTGGGAGGCGAGATGCTTCGCCACCATCGCGGCTTTTTAGTTGGCTTGCAGGTGATGCATGTCTTTGCTGGGCTTGTCACTGGCTCAGCCAGTGCCCTGACTAGATATTTGTCTTCTGGTGCTCACGGGATGGTGGTTCATGTAAAAAATATATTTCCTTATCTTAATAAAGACCAACTTCGGCCTTTCGAATACAAGCTAGACACCAACATGCAACCACATATGACACCGCGAAGTTAAAGCAAGCACCTGGGATGGTGGTTCATTGCGAGCGAGGTCAATAACTACAGAGCTACGTTTACCGTCTCCATCTGCTGACACTGCACCCTTTATAGCATTGTAACGTGTCTTGCCTACCCGTATACCAAGCTGGAGCGACTTCTCTCTTTTCTTTGCTGCTTCTCTTTCGGCAGGAGAGTCTGAAATACCCTTGCATAAAAACATAATAGTGAGAGTATGGGTGAAGTGTGTGCAGAACTAGTGCACTGTAAAAGTAACAGATAACAGGTGGCTTAAAAATAAATGACAGGATACATATGATAGCTCTACAACATTGCATGGCAAACAAAATTAGATTCTACTCCGTATGATTTTGTAATATATGAGCACAGGAAATGAAGGTACTCCTCCAGCACACCACCACATGTGGTCATATCTAAGATAACAGTCGGCTGAAAATAAATAGGTCAGTCGAATTTTTTAATGAACCGTCCGATCTATAAGGAACGGGCAAATGGCCTTCGTCTACCTCCCGCCAGTCACTGTTGACGATCTTTCACGAACAGCCAGCGACCACCGGCCCAGACCCGTGCCTCCGCCGCCCCGCCCTCCCATCGACCTCACACCACCGCCGTGCTTGGCACCGCCCCCAAGCCATCCCTTTAATCCCGGCCGACCTCCAGATCGGGCGCCAGTAGCTCTAGGCCGCAGACGCCCCTAAGATAAACACCAAGGTGCTGCTTCCCCGGCGTAATAGTCGTACTAGCGCCTGTTACACCGAGGAATGCTTCCGTTAATTGGGAATCAACTGGCCAGAAATTGAAATTCAGGGGGCGACGGACCTCTAGTTAAGGTGAAATAGTATATGAGGAGAAACTTTGTGCATCGCGAGTTACTAGGAACATCTAGTATCAAGAAGAAGCGGTCAACTAGTGTCTTCTGTGGGATGAATACCGTGCAAGCAGAGACATAAGCTTTTCACGAATAAGGGAAGAGGAGTACCTTCTTCGGTTGTCGGTGTGGTCACATCCACATGTCGCGCCGATCTTCTTGTTTTTACTGGGGAAACCAATTTTCTGGAGGGTGCAGGCTTGGATGAACCCATGGCAAAATTGTTGATTGTGTTGATGTGGCTGTATGTCGGCGGAGGGGAAGCAGATCCGAGGCGGCAAAGGACGGCGTAGTAGGAACAGCTCCGGTGCGGTGGAGGGTGGTGAAGTTGGAGTGGCAGTGGTGAGGCGCAGGACGGCGTGCTTGAACTGGCTCAGGTACGGACGGCTCGGCCTCGGCTTCAACTACTAGCCGTGGAGGGCGTTGCGGTTGAGGTTGCGGTGGACGACGACGTCGGGGTATCGGCTCCAGCGTGATGGAGGAGGGCGGCGGTTGATGGGTGGGATGGGTTGGCGGACGGAGGACGCCGGGGTTTCGCGGCTGGTGGAGAGGTAGTTTTGGGGCCGATGGAGTACGAATGGGGAATTGGACGGGTGGGGGGAACCATGTTTCGGTCTGGGACGCGCTTGTTTTTGGCTTTTTTGAACAGAAGATGGGACGCGCTTGTTTGAAATTTGGGGAAAGTACAAACTTTGCCCCCCTCTTAAATTTCAGACCTACTGTGGGTCGGGGTAGGATGGTAATCCCAGGTGTCCCAAATAGTGGGTGGGAGCAATTTCGGCCACGTGCATGTGTCCTTAGGCGGCCATTGTGTATGAATGTTTTTCGGAGGCGGTTGCATGGCGTCTAGATGAAGCTACAAACCTACCCCGGTTTAGTCCTTTGGACGTCGAGCCGGTAGGTTTCACAGGTCGGTGTTATTAGAAAAGTAATTTCCTTGTACTACCAAACATTGGTCTCACGCGGTTTCGGGCGAGTAGAGGCTCTTTTGGCGCTTCATTCGAAATTTTGAAACACAAGCATTCACGTTTAGAGTACTCTTGAACTATGAGGATTGACCTAAATAGACAATGTTATATTTGACCTTGTATGTTTGAAAACCTCATTAAATTATCCGCTTCCTTTTGAATTTTGACACTTGAAAATCCTATAACTACGATTATTTTGGAATGGAGGAGCTAAATTTGAATCTATTTTGTACACGACTACATATGCTATTATGTACACAATCAGAGCAAAGATTGGTACCCCCATAGTTTAGGTATGGTTTACAAATGCCATGATATCAAATTCACATAATTAAATGGACTTCATGTTGAATTTGATTTTTTAAACCACCTTAGGTTGAATTCAAATGTATACTAGTTCATAGGTAGCTATTTATAAATGTCCATTGTGTAACTTTCGTATGTATAATGTGCTTTACACACACAACATGAACTAGACTCACGTTTATATTCGATTTCTAAAGTGATGCATTGTCTGGAGTTCAAAATACTAACTATGTGGATCAATTGTGTCGAATAATAACATAGACATGCTCAAATTCGATAGAATCTAGATGTCTGATGGATCAATGATCGCTCCTTACGCGAATTGCAAATATCATGATCCCATCCTAATATTTGGATACAATTTATAACTTTAATCAATGTGTAGAACAGTCTTTTACGTGTACTTTCACTCTCCATCGGTGGTCTCTCACACATGCTCACACACTCTCTCCCGAGGTGTCTTTCTCGCACACATTCTCTAGATATAACCCTCCCTCCCTCTCGTAACCATTTACAACTATTTTCACTAACCTTTATCACAAGCACTCTTCCTCTCGCAAACATACACACGCACAATCCTCATCAACCCTTTCTATATACATGGACCTGCCTACGTGTCTCATGTACGCACATTATCTTTACGCCTGTCTCTCACGCATTATCTCACATCTCTCTTCCTAATCGACGAGTATGATTCTAGCAGAGCATTCTGTAGGATGCCCCTTAAAGTTAGGTTGGATGAACAGTAATATCAGAGATAGAGGGGTTACCTTAGTCCGAGAACCTAGGGTTACAAATCCTAGATGGCTTTGTGAGTGGACACAGAGTCCTTCACAATTCTGCTATCTTTGTCTTGTACGACTAGTCATCCATGGGTCTTCCTAAATGTGTCATGGGCCGACCAATGTGGCGCAGGACGGAACCGAACAAAGGGCCTCACCTCGACCCACGGACCTCACGCGGTGACACACCCTCTGCCCCCACGTCTCATTATCTTCTCACACCCACACATACCAACACAAACACCACACACACAGAAAAATTCTCCTGGTGCCTCTATTCCCTCCCCCCTTGCATATACACACTCAAGGGAATGGAATCTCTTGTCATGACGTCATATTCGTCTCTCTCTCTCTAGACCACCCTCATTTCTCGTGCTATCTCCCCCCCCATCGGCCCCTCTATCCATGCCTCTCTCGAATACGTAATACACACACATACCTCTCTAGGCCCCGCCAAATGCATCAACTACACATTCACACATGTTACATCACGTACCCCATTTATCTAAAAAGCCCTCTCTTCAGGTTTATTTCGCATACAACATCCCTTTTGAATAAAGTGTGGCCAAAAAATTATTTTAGAATTTCTACATATATACAACATTATATGGAGGAGTACGAACGCTAATTTGCATTACATTGTGCCCACAATGATATTTATTCTGCACTGTGAATTTGTATATTTTTATACTATATACAAAGTTACTCATAATAAAGAGAAACAAAGAGCATCTCTCTCTCCATCGCATACCCCCCCTGTACGCCCCTTTCACGTATGCACACAAAACTATCTCCATGTCCTCTAAAAGTAAGCCCCCAGAAAATTCACGCGTGTTACATCTTTCTCTCGCGATATATGCAATGACGATCATTGTATTTGAAGTGAGAGCACGATAGATACATTGGACTTCATAATCCACTCATTACGGTCACCGCTTACGTTTAGTGGTTATTATACAGTCACGGGCTCATCGTACAACTTTGTATTTGCTCATGAGATGACTAGTTGACCAGTTGAACGCTCCACGTGGCACCTGATCTAGTGTTGCATCACATTATCTCACTAACATCATGCCCACCTGTCGACTTGTATCTACTCTACATCTATACTATTATAAAATACATAAAATACACTCTTATAAAAAATAGAGTTGGTGATGATGGTGTGCCTGCCATCCTGCAATATAGGTCGTCCGATTTATATCTGACAGATAGGAAAGAAACTATGGCAGTTTTGCAAAAAGGTACCCACACACCTCTCCACATTTGTAAATAAGGCCTTCCCTCGTTCATCCTTTTCTCTCACAAGATATAAAAGTCATACAAATGCATCTTGATGTTACGTTTAACGCACGGGCATCTTGCTAGTAAGAATGAAAACAAACGACAAAAAAATATTTTGACGGTGGTGCGAAGTCATGACCGCGGGCACAGCGGACAAGGTGGCCTTGTATTGGTATGCTGAGCCGTCTGTTTTAACACACATGAGCTGGTGTGGTGATTATACACACACGCACGCATGCACATGAACTCCGTCCACGCAACACTCCCACAAACACATGCACTCACGCACGCACGCAACACTCACACGTACACATGCAGCCACGCACGCACGCAACACTCACACACACACGCACGCATGCATGCATACACCAGTACACCACATGACCAACACACACTCTCACACTCAAGTTCTCAACCTACACGTGCATGCGCACACATCAGGCCCTGACAGACACATACACAACCAGGTGATTCCCGCGCATGGGTTTGAGCCTTGTCGCGCCTGCGTAAATTTGTGTTTATCAGACCTTTTCCCTATGCGAACTGACAGGTGGGACCCACAAGGAACATGGTCAATTTAACTAGTCAACATGGCGCCATGCAGACTATTTGGCCGGTCAACAGAGTGCAATCTGATGCTGAACTATGAGCAAGTGACCGGATAATCACCGCAAAACGTATATAGTGACCGTAATCAGCTTATTCTGAAGTTCGGTGACCGTACTACGCTTTTCTCTCTGTAGGCCCTCCAAAACTACATCTCTACACGTTCTTGCATGTTACATCTAACAACTATGCAATACAGCACTACTACTACACTCTAACACAATAAATCATATGTGTTTTTAGTTTTACTAGATATCATATTGTTACTTATAATTATTCAGTTTGCATACATTAAAACTGCCTTTGAAATGTATGGCCAGTATCATCTACCGTGCGGGAAAAATCCCGCTCTTTCTTGTTTAATCGGGTTTGTATCGATGGATCGTGCGAAACAGCAAAACTATAGTACTATACAGTACAAGTGACAGTTCACTAGGCCGTCGTGTCGTCTACTCCTCCGTCGTAAGAGTGGAGCGCTCGCTTTCATAAATCTTCTAGTCCCTTTCGCTGACATGTGGGACATCAAGCTACCGGGTCCACGTGCCATACCGGAATACAGTGCAGAGCAGCCGGGGTGAAGCACCCCAGTCATGGTGCCGGCGTAGTAATGAGCAATGAGGCGTCAAATCACAAAGCTGCACCTTTCCCGCAGTTAAGTTGGAGGGATGAAGTAATAATGCTAAAAAAGGAAGTTGGAGGTACGAAGCAACCATCATTTCACTCGTTGCTGAATCCGCTTCTCCCTCATCTTCTTCAACTTAACCACGTGTTGCTTCTGCCGTTGTTCTGCCTCATGTGGGACGCGGATCAGCTTGGTCGCTTCTCCCTCATCTTCTTCAACTTAACCACGTGTTGCTTCTGCCGTTGTTCTGCCTCATGTGGGACGCGGATCAGCTTGGTAAAGCACTGACACGTGGGACCACATGTTAGCAAACCTCCAGGACAACGTCCTTCGAAAATAAGAAACCTCCCCCGCCATCCGCGTGGCAAAATCACCTCCTTTTTACTAATCTTTGATTCTATAATTTTTTAGATCAATATAATTGAGATTTGTATAGATAGCACACAGGAGCAAAACCAGGTGGTACGGTTAAGGGCATCCACAATGTGTAGCCAAATGTGAAAATAGCTTTTGGCATCGTGGGAACCATTGTGGACGGCGTTGCCAAAGCCAAAAAGATGGAACCGAAGCTCCCTGATTGATTGATTGAAGGAATAGAAAAATGCAATGTCTCTCCTCTTTCTCCCGTGCTTGGACGCATGTAGGAGTAGTATAGTATAGAGCACAGAGTCTACTACCCTGTCCCTTCTATCACAAATCATAAAGCAGTGAGGCGTCAAATCACAAAGCACGGAGGAAGCAACTATCATTTCACTCTTAGCTGACTCCGCTTCTCCATCGTCTTCTTCGAGAAACCATCTCACCGCACTAGTACTGCTAGTAGTAGTACTAGTAAAGGACTTCCTGGATGCAAATAAGGCGGTTGTCTTGGCTTGCAGGCGGCACTTGCGAACGACTTACCGTGGTCTCCCTCAATGGTGTTCTCCGTCGAACGCACTTCGCCAAACCACAAAAAAAAAGTCGTCGATCTCTCCGCAATGGGCAAGGAATTCAAATATAGTTACTACCTCCATTTTTTTGTACACAAGGCCAGTATATCAAAATTACAATTTGCAAAGGGTCACTAACACTAATCGAGGCAAAATTGATGAGGTTAGAAACCAAGGACATTAATATCCCCTGCATGCAAGCGGAAGTGAGAAGGTTCGTTTGCATGGCGTTGCATTAATCAAGCGATGAGGAGTGAGATGGTTAGCTCTTTGGTCTTTCGAGAAAAAAATACGCATTAATTGACACGTGAAATGAGGATTTGTATCGAAGGAAAACCCCGCCTTTCTTTTTTAACACTAGTACTCCTGTACGTACCTCCGTCCTGGTTTATAGGTCCCTTTTATAGTTTGTGCCAAATTTTGACTAAAGATTTAACTAACAAAATGTTAATGCATGTCAAGGAAAATTATCTCATTGGATTCGTATTTGAACATAGTTTTGAAAAATATAATGTTTGGTGACATGCGTGAACATTTTCTTAGTTTAATCTATGGTCAAAATTTGGCACGAAATACAATGGGGACCAATAAACCCGGACAGAGGTAGTACGTACTTATCCTGTTTGGGTCTAGGCCTTGCATTGCCAAACTTCGCCACACATTTTTTCCAAGCTTGCCTAAAGTTTTCAAAATGAGAAGGAGGTACACTTGCGCACGGCTGTCGCGGTCGCACCGCACCCTCACACGGTCTCTCCTGCACGCCGCGGTCGCACCGCACCCTCACACTTCGCTCCTGCACGCCGCAAACCCAACCAAGGGAACGCACCCTCACTGGCACGTGCTGTCGCATGTGAACAAACCAAACTTATCCATTCTATCGCTGACACATAATTTTTGTTCATAGAGTATGTTTATCCAACCGGAGTATCCGTACGGCCCGTGCGGTGGTCTATTGGGGAAGAGGAAGAGGTGAGGAAGAAGGAAAGAAGGGTTAGGAGACGTAGGATATTCATCCAACCGCCTGAAATGGTAGACTTAGGCAACTTGCATAACAAATAGTATGTTTTTACATAGCAAAAGATCCATAATAATAAAAACAACAACATAAAGAAAAACTATCACTGCTCGCGGAAAGAGATGGCCTCGTTGTCTTTGGCTGCCGGCGCGAACCAGCCGTCGCTGCCGACGTGTGTCTCCGCACCGTGGTTGTCCTCAGCCAACAGCTACTTGTTCAAGCGGAGCATGCGGGCGCTCTGCACGGACGAGAGCACAGCCCGGTTCAACTCGAGGACGTCCGGTTCCGCCTGCAGGAGGGCCTCGATGGCAGCGGCATCCGCGCGCTCTGCGTCGAGTCGAGCCTCCACCGCCAGGTTCAAGTCCAGGACTTCCGGTTCCGCCTGGAGGAGGGCGTCGATGAGAGCGGCATCATCGCGCTCCATGTCGAGTCGAGCCTCTGCCGCCCGGTTCAAGTCCAGGACTTCTGGTTCCGCCCGCAGGAGGGCGTCGATGAGAGCGGCATCCGCGTCCTCTGCATGGAGTCGAGCCTCAGCCGCCCGGTTCATGTCCAGGACGTCCGGTTCCGCCTAGAGGAGGGCCTCGATGGCAGCGGCATCCGCGCGCTCCGCCTCAAGTTGAGCCTCCGCCGCCCGGTTCACATCCACGACATCCGGTTCCGCCTGCAAGAGAGCCTCGATGGCAGCGGCATGCGCGCGCTCCGCATCGAGTTGAGCCTCTGCCTCCCGATCCTCCTTTAGTATTGCCATGTTGAACCGCTGGTCTGCCTACACCATGGGGGACTCGGACGCCGGCACGAAGTTGATATCCATCGTCTCATACCCATTGGGAGCCTTCTGCGCCGCGACCTCCGCAGTGAACATTGGATCGGCTTCCTCCTCCTCGTAGCTTGGCTCCAGAGAACTCGGGGATTGGCCCGCCGAAAGCGATCTTGGGAACAGAAGTCTGTGGCGCCGACCGCCGCCGCGATTTCTGCGCGGCGCTCCGGCGTCAGCATCTTATAGTAAGTGATCTTGCGGCGCACCATGGCTTTTCGGCGAACTAGGGGACGCTTGATGCGGGCTAGGGGATCGAAAGGTGGGGAAATGGGATGGAGATTTGGTGTGTTTTAGGTCAGTGGCTGGCGTAGGCCGAGCAACAAAGGTTCTGGTGTGATTAGTGATTCTGGTGACGACCGGTCAATCGGTTTTGACTGTACATCGCTCTTGTCGCGTTCGCGTTGCAGCCCGGCACGCTGGACCCTCCATGTCGCTTACCGAATGGAACGCGCTTTGTCTTGCGTTTTCGCTCGCTTGTGGGACCGCAGTTGAGAGCAAACCGACGTCCCTCCCCCTCCCCCGCCCGCGTCATTTATTATACCACTACTCCCTCCATTTTATGCGGAGTAAATAAAAACAGAGGGAGTTTACTACGGATGAGTATCCCTTGACGTGGCTGAACCCATTGAGTAACTTACATGCGGGGCCTAGCAAGCATGGAGTCCGCAAGTAAGTGACCGAAAGGGAGGGTAAGGCAGGGATACCTACGTCAGAGGATCCACTTCCACTGTACTACTTTTACCAAATGTTTGAGTAATAATATATGACATGCAACTTACAGAAATGTTAGAGTAATAATATATGACATGCAACTTACACAAAGCATACATGGTCTAATGCGTTTTTCGAGGCTAACTTTGACCAAATGTTAGAGTAATAATATATGACATGCAACTTACACAAAGAATATGGTCAATTTCGTATGTGAAAGGAGTTTCCAATGATATAATTTTCACATTATACATCTCATGTACTCCCTCCGTCTAGGTGCCTAAGTCATCTTACAAAAACCAAATAATCCAAAACACGTAGGCGCAGTGCATTAACTTCTACCACGTTTCTTGTTTCTTGACATATGAACCAATAAGAGATGAGAGTGTGCATGCTTTTAATGACCTGAGACTATCAAACATGACATGCAGTGGTTAGTTCATTGCATGCAATACTATTAATTAGCAAATAAACATTAATGTCTCTCGTTTTCCCCTCCTCCTTGGTCAAGGTGCACAGCCTAAGATGACTTACTTACCTATGTGAAAGGAGTACTATTAATCTTGTCAATAGTCAAATTGGAAACCATCTCGAGTACAAATCTAGGAGTACGTACGAATCTAACAATATTGATTGGGCGTTGTTGAATGTTGATACCTTTTTTTATCATAGTAGAGATACTTTGACTACACATAAAACTTATATGTAATGTAGAAAGGATAGGAGGGAGTATATTGTACGTTCAAAAACGAAACGAACATTGAATACCCTTTATATATGATTTGCGGATGCCATGATCACCGGTTCAAAATTTTGAATCCGCCTTAGGTATCATGTGCCCCCACTCGTTCCCTCTCGATTTCATCTCGGGGTCCGGAGATCTATTGAAAGAGGACTAGGGTGGGTACATGCGAATGATACTCGGCGGAATGTTCAAATGAGGCATGCGGGAGGATGGACTCGACTGGAGGGCGACATGATCGATGGAGAAGAGGGTTGGAGAGGAATGAGAAATAAGAAAACGCCACATGATTACACTTGAACGGCTCAAATAAACAATAAGTTGTCTTGCTTGGCCTACATAGTGAAAGGACTAATGCGCAACGCGGAGCACTGACGCTCAAATATGGCCAGGAAAACAGGGAAACCAACATGTGGGGCACACCCGTTGGGATGACGTAGCGTAGACTAGTCCAATGGAGGAGCTGTCCCACGACCTCCTCGCCATGGACAACCGTTCATGTGGGTCTTTGGGGCCAACAACGGGGCGTAGCTCCAGCATCACCTCTAGACATGGCGACCGCAGTGAGCGACACGCTCATATCGTCGATAGACACGGTCGGTTTCAGTGTGCCGAGGGTGGCGTTTGTGCTGTGGCACGACCAACGGTATGTTTGGTTTGTGCCCAAGGTTGCCCCATCAAAGCATTGGGTAGCCAAAATTTTGGTTGAGGTATTGGTTGCCCATGATTTGGCCGACATTGGCAAGAAAAATGAACTAGAGGTGGCTAGAGTTCATTGGCATGCCAAAGAAATGGCAACCATCCAAACAAAGACCAATCTTTGGGTCATGACCAAAATTTTGGTATGGTGCGCTTTGGCCACAATCCAAACACACCCCAATACCCAGCTCGTCGCGGATGCACGGGGCGCCGCGACGCATCCGCGGAGTGGTGTAGCGCGGCCAACTGCATCCTCTGGACCTAAGACCATGTCTGGTCGTCTTGCTTTTTCAATGACATGCGGGGATCGCATTTGAGCAAAGGGCATCTCCAATGTTGCCATGACCGCAGCTGACTACCCTGGCACACCAAAGCCCTCGTCCCTCGCGCCGTCGTGCGGTGCGTTCCTAGCCGGCGCCAGGTGCCCGCATTCATGTCGTCCATTCGTATGTCGTCGTTAAGAGGCTCGGTGCCCGAGGAACCAACTCCTATGACTTAATGACGCACCCGGACGCTTGGCCTCACTAGAATGCGCTACTTAAAGCGGCAACGTCCAGCTAACCTCCACACCATAGCGCATCGTCCTCCTACCTGACACCACATCCGCCATGACTGCAAGTGCGAACGCTCTGCGGGAGAGCTTGTCTTCGGGGATGAAGCTCGAGGTCGCCGCCCTCGCTCAAGTCGCCTCTCGCTACGCAATAGTGGCGTAGCCGGACACGGTCGCGACCGCACAAGCGGTGGCCACGCTGGCGGCCGACGACGGGAGCACTGTCAGCCACGCGTCCTACTTGCCGCCGTCCAACGTCCGGCACTGCCGAGGTCAGGGACTCCTCCGAAGATGAGTAGGGCATGGGAGACGGCAGGGCATGGTGTGCCAACTGGCCGGTCTGTATCCCGTGTTCTACTCTTCCTCGCTAGAGACTGCACCTTCACTTCACGGGACTTGAACCCCGCCCCCGTACATAGAGATCGCAGATGGAGGACGTCGGTCGCCGCCGTAGAATAGGTTTAGGGTCGGGTTTCTTTTATTTTTCTGTCTTATAAAAGTTCGAAATGTAATGAAAATCTGTCGTGTTTGCATTAATCTCGGCCGGTGTATATGAACTTCCACAATAATATACATATTGTAGGAGTACTAGTGCACGGAAGATAAAGATCTTGTGGGAGAAACGGATGAACGAGGGAAAGCCTTATCTGCAAATGTGGAGAGGAGTGCGGGTAAATTGTCATAGTTTCCTTCCTATCCGTTAGATATAGATCGGACGGCCTATATTACAGGATGACAGGCACACCATTATCACCAACTCTGCTTTTTATTGAACCGAGAAAAATCTAAGAAACCCACTAAGCCAACCTCCCAGCATATCGCGCGGTAAAAGACCCGGCCGCGCCATTTTAGGCCCCGTTCGGTGTGCAGGAATTCTGCAGGAATTTTTGTAGGTCTGGTTTCCTTCGGAAAAATAACATGTAATGCGTTCGGTTCAAAGGAACGTCCTCGCTCATTCTACAGGAAAGTTCACCTAGCCTGTAACTTTTACGGGAACTAAAAAATCTACTCCAACCCAATGTTTGGGCAGAAGCCCGATGCAAGGTGTGAGCTGGCCGTACTAAAAAAATCATTGCCTGTGAGTTGTCAAGCTAGCGGCCAAGCAAGCTGCATGTACAGGTAAATAAAAACCTATTTTCATACAATGGGAGGCAGATGCATGCACTGGCTTCTATCTCCCGGTTCCTTTGGTTTTACTAGTTCACGCCGAACGCAACAAAATTTTACATCCCTCTGTTTCACGCTCCAAGGGTTCTCCCAGTCAGGCAAAGTACATTCCTGTAAAATTTTCAATCCCTTTGTTTTCTACTCCTCCACTCCAAATGGACCCTTAGTCGGGATTACCGGATTACTAGTAGTAGTATCGATGGATCACGTGAAGCAGCATTTTTTTTGAGGGGGCGAAGCACCTAGTTTAAAAGGAAAAAAGGCGGTACAATCACAGCACTCCTATCGCGGTCACATTACACCCCACACACGTTCGGTCCTGCACACGGCTCACGCAAACAGAACGCGATTCGGCTTGCCTCTTCAATGACACGTGGGACTGCACTTGGAGAAACCGACCATGCGCCAAACTCCCCCCGCTTACCGCGCAAAAATCCTCCCCCCCCCCACAAAAATTCCCACCAAATTCGATTCAGCCGCCCTTCGGCCAAATATTCCCCAAACCCCCTCCCCCCATC
>NC_041387.1:272739157-272747322 GCF_002162155.2 Triticum dicoccoides | reverse complement strand
CCTCCCCCCATCCCCCCTCCACTCCATTCGCTCCGCCAAAGCCGCCCTCCCCGCCGCACCGATACGTCGGTGCCACAGTTCGTCGAGGGGACGCACGGCGATCCTCGCGCTCCCACAGTATGCTCTCGTAGACTGTCGTCCTCTAGCCGCGCCGCCACCTCTGGCTACGTTCTTGTGGAGGCGCACGACGGTCAGTGCCGCCACCGCTGGCGAAATTCGTGTGGAGACGCACGGCGGTCAGCTTCTTCCACGGTATGCGCATTCTAGACTGAGGCCCCGTTCATGTCGGTGTAGCGCTGAATGTTAGCTGATAGACGCTGTTAATCTCACTATTTGTCGAAGTAGTTTACTATCAATATGCTCTACTTAAGAAGCTTCATTGCCCTGTTCTGCACTCAATCTGCTTAGCTAAGATGGCATGCCAAGGCCGATTAGTTGCTAAAATATCCTGCCATATATTTATTGTGACATAGATTGCCATGGTCTAGTAGCCAATCTGTTAGGTGAAATAGCTCTACACTGTTTTATACTCGGTCTTTGTTGCTGCGATGGCCTTCGATAGTTCAATGGCTGTGTGCTTGGGCTCATTGACTGCTGAAACAGTCTGCCATAATTTAGCACTCAAATCAGTTTGTTGAATTAGCTTTACATATATTTCATTACTTAGATCTGCTCGTCCAAATATCTTGCCATAGCTTTAGACATCGACCTAGGTATTTTTTTTATGGACTTCATAAAAAAGCATATATGTTTTTCCTGTAATATCTAGTAGAAGAACTAATTTGTATGTCTAATAGATGGACAGGACTTGGATAACTTTTGCTCGAAGATTCTCTGCTGCATATGTCGAGGGGGTTGAAAACTTCATGAACTTTATCAGAGCTGAGTATGGTGGTCCGAAATTAGATGTGCTCTGCCCGTGTAGCAGTTGTATGAATTCAGTTACAAGACCCCAGTCAACTGTGCAAAATCATCTACATTTGTATGGGATGTCGGTCACATATACTAGGTGGGTTTATCATGGTGAAGTTGTGAACGTCAATGTTATTGACTATGTGGGAGCAGCAGATCACCATCTTGATCTGCCTGATGCTCAGGTGGAAGAGGAGGAGGAGGTGCTGGTGGCGGAGACATTGAGTTTGACCAACATTGAAACAATGTTACGAAATGCTCATGCATTCCGTGAACTTCCACCTGCAGAAGAAAAACGGTGGGCCCGCATGTTGGAACAATGCAACGTTGCTGTCACCCCAGGAAATAAGTTGTCAGTATTCTCAGCTATGGTCGCCTTTCTTCAGGTGAAGACATCTGAGCGGATGACCAACAAATCATTCGATGCGATGTTCGTTGCTTTCCGCAAATCTTTCCCAGATGCGTCTGAGCTGCCACACACCTATAGTAAAATGAAGAATTTCCTTCGTGCAGTTGGAATTGGATATGATATGATCCATGTTTGTAAGAATAATGGTGTTCTGTTCCGGAAGGATTATGCCAACTTAAGTGAATGCCCAAAATGCAAATCATCAAGATGGAAAGATGGCGATGCTGTGAAGAGGGTTCCTCATAATGTTCTGAGACATTTTCCAATTACACCAAGATTGCAGAGATTGTTTCATGATGCTGAAACAAGAGAGGATGTACTGTGGCATTCTAGGAACCAGGAGTACAGAGATCAGAATGTAATGAGCCATCCATCTCATGGTAGTGAGTGGAAAAGCTTCAATGATAAACACAAAGAGTTTGCTGCTGACCCGAGAAACATTAGACTTGGCTTAGCTTCAGATGGATTTAACCCATTTGGCCACTAGAGCACCACATATAGCATGTGGCCAGTGCTTGTTATCCCTTACAACATGCCTCCAAATGTCTGCACCAAAGAATCAAACTACATGATGGCCTTGCTCATCCCAGGTCCAAAAAGTCTTGGAAAGGATTTTGATTTGTTCATGGAACCTCTTGTGGAGGAACTTCAACAGCTATGGAAGGGTGTTCTCACTCAAGACCTATATAGCAGCCCAGCAGCTGATTTCTTTCTGCGTGCTGTTGTAATTTGGTGCATCCATGGTTATCCGGATTTGGGCACTCTGTCAGGGCGAACGACACATGGTTACAATGCATGTGTTCGCTGTGACAGGAATCCGTTGTCATACACAATACTTAGCAAGATCTGTTACATTGGACACCGCCATTTCCTTGCCAAGGACAAGCCGCATCCTAGAAAATACCGAAGACATGTGTTCAATGCAAAGCATGAAAACTGTGATGCGCCAAAGAGGCTCACCGCCGATGAGTTGCAAGTGGAATTAGAGAAGGTCAGGCATATTACACCAGGAAACCATCCTGGTAATGGTAGTGGGAAAAGTAAGCGTGGCACGGTAGAAGAGAGATTATTGTTTACTCGTAGGTCCACTTTGTGGGACTTGGAGTATTGGAAAGATTTGGATCTGCGGCATAATCTTGATGTGATGCACATCGAGAAAAATATATGTTACAGCATTATCGGCACACTTCTTAACATTGAAGGCAAGACAAAAGATACCTTAAAATCTAGGATTGATTTGACACACCTGGGTATCAGAAAGGATTTGCAGGTGCAAGATGAAGGTAAACCACGGGATATGGCACCAGCTCTGTACGTCTTGGACAAGGTAAAAAGAAAAGAATTCTGCGAGGTCCTGTCACGTGTGAGATTCCCACATGGATTTGCTTCCAACCCTGAAAGGAGAGTCGGTGCAGATGGAAACAAGGTACAAGGATTGAAAACTCATGACTGCCATGTCCTACTTCAAAGGTTTTACCTGTTATCCTTAGAGGATTGGGCCGCCCTGACTTATACAGAGCAGTTGTAGAGTTGGGACAATTCTTACGGAACTCTGCAGTAGAAATATCACTATGTTGTGCAGCATGTACAAAGAGGAGTTACTGCCGCAAAATCCAAGAAACATTGACAAACTGGTTATGGCAGGATTAGCGAAATGGTTCAAGAACCATGTAAGCTTTTGAAGTGCATTGTCTGTTTTTTAATATATTGAGTACATAAGATGATCAACTTGTCTATTTTCTAACCATAGGTTAAGAAGATGCGGGAGGATGGGCAGGCAGTTGATGATGCCCTTTACTCACTAGCAATGGGTCCTGATACTCGGGTAAGACATTATGAATCTTGCGTTGTTGGAGATGTGCGCTCCAACACCCTTGCACGAGACGAAGGCACGAAGACACAAAGCAGTGCCATCATGAGCACGGATACGTATGACAAAGAGACAACTGAAATGTATGCTAACATAACAGACAATGTTCAGTTGCAGTATATCTCCAGTTTCGAGGATCATCGGTGTGTGGTTCTGTTGTGCTGTCGTTGGTATAACCTGTTTTCCAGGATCGCAAAACCCAGAGCTGATGATTATTTCAAATCCATCAATGTCAAGGCGGCGTACCAGACCAACGAGCCTTTTATTTTGGCAAATCAAGCAACACAGATATTTTTCTTGGAAGACACATTTGCATGTAGCGATGACTGGAGAGTATTGCAAAGGTTTGAGCAGAGGAATTCGTTTAATAAAGTTGCACAACAAGATGATGCTTACACTTCTCCTGTTGTACAAGATAACATAGATGTTCCTAATATCTTTGAGAACCATCACGTAAATGACGCCGGCGAAAAGATTGCCTATCATGCTGTGGACATACAAGAGTTGATCAAGAAGAATCCAACGTTCGAGGACGTTGAGGACGAAGAAGAAGATGACACCGTGGGGAATTACGATTCAGACTGATACACATGGCGAAGATGTTGACGCTCCTGCTGCGGATGATGATTACATTGCTTTTGTCCTATTTGCCTGTCAGAAGATATTTTTTATCTACTATGTGAAATTGTGTTTACTATGACAACTGAAACCTGATGAACATGTTGCATAGTATTTTTCTATGAGAACATCACTTGTTATGTATGCTGATTTGTGTTTGGTGATTGTATGACAACTAAAACATGATGACATTGTTATTTAGTTGTACTCATATTTGGCTATGAAACTTGAATTTGATGGCATAGTTTGTTTTTGGACTGCAATTCACTCGGCGTCTTCGAATGAGAACAAAGCTGACCCGACAGGGCCTCTGCTATCTATTTATTTATATGAGCAAAAGGGGATACCCCCTGATTTCCGTTAATAGAAATCATTAGATGTTCACAACACTACGCCCAGCCTACTACACAGGTTTCATTCATTACTAGTCTTAGCAAAGTGCTCATGTCGTAGCCACTGAATACATCACGAGTGCTACATACACTGCAAATAAAGAGACAATCATCCTACATAGCACATCGATTTTTCCCATTATCTTCACAAACTCTTTCATCTCCTCATTGCTGTCAAGGTCGTTTAGCAGCTATTGCTTGGCCATGATCAGAGGAACTGCGTCTTTAACCTTCTGCTCTGGATATTCCTCTTCTGTTGTTCCTTCAGTTACTTGTCCAACACCCCAACCTGCTGGTATCGGGATTCCTCGGCTAACCAAATAATCAGCGTAGTTGCATTCCCCCACATCAGCAACTTCCCAGAAATACAAATCACACGAATCTTCCCTTTTTTGCACGAATCAAGTTGGAAGATCATCAACCAAACTATTAAAAAAACCAGCAACTGAAAGCAGCAGAACAACACTTAAACATATTATAACCCCATGATTCAGGCATTTGTAGAAGACTCGGCCAGGGTTGCGAATTGTGGTTGCGACGCGACGGATGACTCTGCATGATTTCCAGCAGTGGCACCACACCAACGGCAACGGGTTGCGATGAGCAATCGGCCGTGGTGCGCGTGCCGGCGGGGGTGTGATGAGACCCACAGGCGATGGTACGGGTGGCGACTTGGCGCATATCTGGTTGTTGCCTGCTGAAGAGCAGGTGGACGAGCAACCAGCGGACATGGTTGCTGCAGCCAGAGCTTCTGATGCTAGGCAGAGTAAGTAGAGAAGAGGAGAAGTGAATGTTCGATATGTTAGTTTCATTACTTGTAGTGTAGCATAGCACCATATATAGTCATAGTCTAGGTTTGGATTCAAACTAGCTACAGGAGCACGTCTTTCTTTTTTCTAAAACTCGGCAACATGATAGCAGACGAACGCACTTTCCTCGTAGTTTTCTTCCTATATATAAAAAAGTATGCTACTTGGTGTCCGCTTAGTCAAAAAACGATTGTGCCAACCTTGACCGTTCGATTGACATTCAATGCCTGTCGCGTTTCTTCAGTCTCTTCTTCCTCAAGCCGCCAAAGCCAAACCAGCGCCGGCGGGACCGCCTGCTCCCGCCTCCCACGGCTGGCTGTGATCTTCCCCGGCTCCTGTTCGTTGTCGTCCGAGGCCTCACCATCATCCCCCGCGCTCAACACGGCGCCGCCCTTCGGTGTTGTCAACATGGTCAACAACCGAGAGGAATAATGAGATGACTGTACATGGTGAGGATGACAGTAGGGACCCAGCAGCGCACGCAGTAATTTTGTTTTTTCGGGACGGAAAAGGGTATCAACTGGGTTGTGCGGGACCCATGGCCCGTCTAGCCCAGGATTTTATTTCATATCTTTAGCACATGACCAACACAGTTTGTTTTTTCCTTTCTGAAAAATGGCTAGCCAGCTATTTTGTTTTTTGCAGAATAACCAACATAGGCCTACTTGCTTTTCTACGCCCTGCTGGGCTGGAAATCTTTCAAGACGAGGGGGGATGCATTTTGCCCAGAAAATGGGCTATAAGTAATAAGAAATGGGCTATAAGTAATAAGAAATGGGCTATAAGTAATAATAAATGGGCTATAAGTAATAATATATGGGCTGTAAAATGAAAAAAATACAGCAAACAAGCAATTAGTTCCTAAATACTGTTTTCTTTCGGATTTTGATATTCTAAATTTCATTGTTTTTGTGCGCGTAAAATTTCATTGAATTTAAATTAAGGTATATTTAGATTTAAAATTAATTTTAATCTAGCTAGAAATTTCGGGTTGTATGCTGTTTGGGACAGATTTGGAGGCTGACTTGTGGGTCTACTAGGTTGACGTGTACTTTGGCTTTGTCAACTTAGTCCACAAACGATTCTAGGAGCAGTGACCGTTGGATGTTAATCCAACGGCCGTGCTGCTTCATCAATATCTGATCTTCTTGCTCCAGCCGCCCAAACCAGCTCCGGTGGGACTGCCTGCTCCCGCCTCCCGTGGACGGCTATGCTGCCGCACAGACCGCACCGACCCACCCTACTTCATTGCTGGCCAGGCCATTCCTATACTCACCCAGACCTCCTGTTATTTTCCGGCGACGGCAGCCGGACCAGTAAACCCTTGTACTCCCCACCGCATGGGCAACCATTGTCGAGTCTTCCCCGACTCCATGTCGTTCTCTTCCTAGGCCTCGCCGTCGTCCACCGCCATGGTGCTCTCGGCGCGGCCTGGTACGTGGTCAACGAACGACATCCATCGGCCATGGTCTGTACGCGCAAAATAATGATTCCTCCACCTGACAGCTGGGACCCACCGGAAGGGCCTCTGTATTTCGCGAAAAAACGTTCCCCCCGTTGACATGTCAGACCCACCAGCTATATCTTCACACGCAAGGAAGTGCCACCTTATTACGCACAAAAAATGAATACCCACCCTGCTAGATGGGACCCACCATAGTGGGAGGATGACTTGTGGGCCAACTAAGTTGACGGGGATGGAGGGCTTTGTCAACTTAGTCAATATGAATGATTCTAGCTCTAGTGACCGTACGATGTCCATCCAACGGCCATAGTGCTTCTTCAACCTCTTGTCTTCTTGCTCCAGCCGCCCAAAGCAGCGCTGGTCGTGCCGCGTGCTCCTCCCTCTCGTGGCTGGCTGTGATGCCACGGAGGCCTCACCGCCCCCTACTACTCCCACTGCTGGCCCAGGGTATCCCTCTACTCACCCACAACCCCTGTTATTCTGCGGCGACGGCAGCCTCACACCGCAGTCGAACCAGTGAACCCTCGTACTCCTCTCCGCGTGGGCTACCACTGCTGCGTCTTACCCGGCTCCGCGTCGTCCCCTTCCTAGGCCTCGCTGTCATCCAGACCACCACCCTGGTGCTCTCGGCGCGGCGTGGTCAACATGGTCAACGACCGACTTCCATCGGAAGAATACTGTACGTGGAGAGGCTGACAGCTGGGTCTAGGCATCCGCAAGGAAGTGCCTCCTTATTACGCGCAAAATAATTATTCCTCCACCTGACAGCAGGGACCCACCGGACGGGCCACCTTATTTAAAGAAAAAATGTTTCCCCCTTGAATGCTGGGACCCACCGGACGGGCCAGCGTATTTCATGAAAAAACGTTCCCCGCGCTGCCAGCTAGGACCCATCAGAAGTGCCTCCTTATTACGCACAAAAAAATGAATACCCCTACTAGCTGGGACCCACCATGGTGGGAGCCTGACTTGTGGGCCTACTAAGTTGACTGGGACGGGGGCCTTTGTCAACTTTAGTCAATTTGAACGATTCTAGCTCCAGTGACCGTACGATGTCCATCCAATGGCCGTAGTGCTTCTTCAACCTCTGGTCTTCTTGTTCCAGCCGCCCAAAGCAGCGCCGGTCGTGCCGCATGCTCGTGCTTCCCGTGGCCGGATGTGCTGCCGCGGAGGCCTCATCGCCCCTACTATTCCCACCGCTGGCCAGGCCCTACGGCGACGACAGCCTCACACCGCAGCCGAACTAGTGAACCCTCGTACTCCTCTCCGCGCGGGCTTCCACTACCGCGTCTTCCCCGTCTCCCCGTCGTCCCCTTCCTAGGCCTCACCGTTGTCCACCGCCCTGGTGCTCTCAGCGCGGCGTGGTCAAAATGGTCAAGGAACGACTTCCATCGGACGTGGACTGTATGTGGAGAGGCTGACAGCTGGGTCCACGGCCGCAGCAAGGAAGTGCCTCCTTATTACGCGGAAAATAATTATTCCTCCACGTGACAGCAGGGACCCACCGGACGGGCCACACTATTTCACGAAAAAAACGTTTCCCCCCTGACTGCTGGGACCCACCAGCTGCACCTTCGCACGCAAGGAAGTGTGTCCGGGCAAAAAAAACGATTCGCCCCCCTGACTGCTGGGACCCACCAGCTACATCTTCGCACGCAAGGAAGTGCGTCCGGGCAAAAAAAAACGATTC
>NC_041387.1:272707077-272738815 GCF_002162155.2 Triticum dicoccoides | reverse complement strand
AAAACGATTCGCCCCCTTGACTGTTGGGACCCACCAGCTACATCTTCGCATGCAAGGAAGTGCGTCTGGGCAAAAAAATGATTCGCCCCCTGACTGCTGGGACCCACCAGCTACATCTTCGCAGGCAAGGAAGTGCCTGACAGTCGGGACCCACCTGGTCGAAGCGTACGTACCGTTGTCATTCTGGTCGCGAACGTGTACGTACATATATACTGGTGGATGTAGAGGCGTGCACGTGTCATAGTAGAGGCGCGCACGTAGCATGTACACGTACGTACAGTGGCGAGGGTGCACGAAATAAAATACGGCCACGTACGTACATACGGGCAGGGTCTCTAACGCCTATTGCGCATACGTACATGGCTGGGTCGGGATGGAGAAACAGCATCGTCGTCGTGTTCATGGGGAGCCAACCGGCTGGGTCGGAACGGATGCGTGGTCGTGTTCATCGGGAGGGCTTGGACGGAACAGGCGATGGAAACGAGGCCTGGCGTACCACACAACAAAGGAAACGGCCTTGTGTTCGACTGGCCAGGTTCGAAACGGGGTCCTGTTGATCGGGAGGGGCTTGGGGTACCGCAAAACGGAGGAAACGGACCTCCTACGGTCGAAACGGGGGTCCTGTTGATCGGGAGGGGTGTGGCGTACCTCAAAACGGAGGAAACGGACCTCCTACGGTCGAAATAGGGGTCATGTTGTTCAGGAGGGGTGTGGCATACCGCAAAACGGACGAAACGGACCTCCTACGGTCGAAACGGGGGTCCTGTTCATCGGGAGGGGTGTGGTGTGCCGCAAAACGGACCTCCTACGGTCGAAACGGGGGTCCTATTGATCGGGAGGGGTGTGGCGTACCGCAAAACGGGACTCCATGGGATACTGTTCATCTCCATCGTCGACCTCCTCCAGCCTCCACGGGCTCCTGTTCATCCAGCCTCCACCGCGCGCTACTCCACCGGCTACAGTTCAACCACCCCTCCACGGGCACCCCTCCACCGTCTACTGTTCATCCAGCCCTCCACACCACGGGGTCCTGTTCAACCACCCCTCCACCGTCTACTGTTCATCCAGCCCTCCACACCACGGGTTCCTGTTCATCCAGAGGCAACGCCACCGCTCACTGTTCATCCAACCCCCCCCCACAATGCTCACTGTTCATCCCAGAGGCAGCATCGATCGGCTTCAGTTAGCAGCAGTAGCGAAGGAATCACTCCATCGGGTTCAGTTAACAGCCATCGATCGATCGCTCGGGTTCAGTAACGCGTAGCCTCCAGTGCAATCGCTCGGGTTCAGTTAGAGCCCAACGCCTTGCTCGGCTTCAGTTAGAGCCAACGCCTCGCACACACGCACGTACGTACGAGAGAAACGCGCATCGCTCCGCCCCCGACCTCCCACCATAACCGGCAACTCCCCAAAATTTTCCTCCCCCTCGCTTGTACCATGGTTTTTTCCGCCATGGACGGCCCAAAGAATGTCATGCAACTGCGTCTCCGGCCCGCCCAGGACGAAAAGCCCATTTTCTGTCATGATTTTTTGTCATAGAAGTAGGAGCCCACCACATCTATGATGATACCGGGTTTTGTCACAATTATCATCATAGAAGTGTCATATGTATGACAGAAAAAAAATTCATTCGGCCCAAAATGTCATGGATGTGTCTTTTTTTTGTAGTGCTAGGGGGAGACGTGGAGCTCCCCCAGTGGCTGGAGGGCATTTGCTGGAGGCAGCGCGCCCACTAGCGACACGCCAAGTGGCGCTTTGGAGGTGGCCGACGCGAAACACGATGAGGGCGGCGGTGGCTGATGGTTGGGGGCACGGAAAACAAGGTGGGGGTTGGAGGAGGCCAAAAATAACAGGGGGAGGTGTATATATATGGAAGGGGGCTAGGGTGAGGGGTTTTGGGGGCTTTCAGAGCCCTCCGATCTTGATCGGATGGTTCCGAGTAGACGAAGGGGTAGGCTGGGCCTAGGAGGGGTTAGTGGGCTGTGTTTAGATGGGCTAGACTAAGAAGATAGAAGGGAAGGGCAGCCCGACAACTGTTTCGGAGACTGAAACGTCCGACGAATACACCGACTATATTGCGGCTGTATGAATAAAGGTTGGGCTATCAAACGGACTTCGCATGTGATGAAATTTGGCAGGCGGTGTACCTACACTATAATAAGACCGCATGCCAACTTTCATCCCATTCCGAGAACATTTTTATGCCACTTATAAAATGATATTTTGGAGGTGCAGCGACCGCGTGCGAGTGTGGGTGGGCTCAGAACAAACAACAGAGAGAACTGGGAAACCCGAAAAGATGCAAGTTTTAAAAAAACATGAGGATGAAATGCAGATGATGACATAGCAAAGTGCAACACGCAAGCAAATGACATGGCAACGACGGCGAATAACTGGGAGATACCTAGAGCATCGGTCTCGGGGCGTTATAGGTTGGGCCTAGTGGGCTGCAGGTGGGCTATGGAGAGGAGGTTGGGCTAAGAGGGGAGAAGAGAAGTGCAGCCAGGCAAGGGTTTCTGGAGACCGAAAACAACCGATGTTTGACAAGCGAAAATGCTGATGTATGCTTAACGGTTGGGCTATCAAACGGACTCCAAATGTGAAGAAATTTGGTAGGCGGTCTACCTACGCCTATAACAAGACCGCACGCCAACTTTCACCTCATTCAGAGAACAATTTTACGCCACTTATAAAATAATATTTTGTGGTGCTGCGAGCGCGTGCGAGTGTGTCTGGGCTCAAAACAGGCAATAGAGAAAATGGGGGATCGGGCAACTAGAAATGGATGCAAGTTTTGAAAAACATGCAGATGAAATTCACATGATGACATGGCAAAGTGCAACATGCAAGCGAATGACATGGCAACGACAATGAATAACTTGATGACATCTGGCGCATCGGACTTGGGGCGTGTCACATCCCTAGCTCTGGTCTGACCTATGGTAGCATCTGGTGTTGCATCATGTTTACCTTTCATAGAAAGTTGAAATGGGGATGACAGAACCCCTAGCACCCCCCCTGAAAACAACTAGGGTTTACTAAAATCTTTTCAATGAACCTGAAATGCCCTCCCAAAATGTTTATCATCTTTGCCTTGGTCTTAAACCTCTGACAAAAATGGTGCACAATTTTCTAGGTCATCCTCAGGTCACTGAATTAAATCATAAGTATTTGAATGTGGACATTTAAATTTTATAAAATATTTTAAATGTCCAAATAATCCCAAACTAAAATGTTCCATGCTGGATATATTCCATTTAGTGGCCATGAGAAGTTTGGTGATTTTTGGAAATGCCCTGGCATTTTTAATAAAGCCCTAAAGACTACAAAATAATAGAAAATAGAAAAACATAAATAAAAGAGAGAGAGAGAGAGAGAGCAAACTCACCTGGACTTACCTGCAGCCCACCTGGCCCAGCACCGTAGCAGCCCAGCCCAAAGGGGCAACACCGTCTTCTTCCTCCTCTGCCAGGAGGACAAACAGGTGCGTGGCGAGCGTCGACGCTGCCCCGGCCACCTCCTGCTTCCCCGGCCCCTTCTAGCGACGCCACGACAACGCCGCGTGTCCCCTCGCTCTTTCCCCTCACCCGCTGCATCCTCTCCCCTCTGCTGGATCTCTCCCTTGAGCTCATCCGAGCGCAACCATCACCGCCGACCAGCGCTCGCGCGGCCGCAGCCATCCCCAAGCCTCTCCGACACGCCCTCGAGCTCCGCCGGTCCACCCTCATCCTCCTCCTCGTCTCACGCGACCAGAAGAGCCCCGACACGCCGTCCCCGCCCCCTTCTTCCTCCTTCAGCCACGGAGATCGCCGGCGATTTTCCGCCGTCACCGAGCCTTCCCCGAGCACGCCGCGGCCACCTCTGCACTCGCCGTGAGCCCCTCTTCCTCTCGCCTCTTCTCTCCAGCTCGCGCCCGTCCCCTAGCTTCATTTTCCACCGCGGCCGAGAGCTTCTCGCTGCCGGCCATGGCGTAGCCATGGCCACAGCCACCGCAGCTCGTTACCAAGCCCACCATCGTGCTCATCACGATCTCATGAGCCCGTAGACACCCACAGTGCCTCCTCCCGTGCTCTGTAGTGCCACCCCGAGATTGCCGAGCTACTGCCGCCGCCAAAGCTCGTCACCGGCGCCACTCCGGCCACTCCCCGGCCACGCCACCACCACGGTTGGATGCGGACGAGCATCCGCATCCCGTAGCTAAGTTTCGCGCACCAAACGGCGCTCTGTAGGCGAATCCCGCAGCGCACCACCACGTCTGGACTCGCCGGCGGCTAAACGCCGGCGACCGCTGACCCGTTGACCGGTCTGGGTTGACCCAACTGCCCGGTTTGACTTCCCCCTCTCTCTCACTTACTTGCGGGCCCCGCCCGACTAATTACTCTAGTTAGCACTAATTAACTAGTTAGGTTAGTTACTACAGTCACTAACTAGTGGGCCCTGCCTAGTTAGTTAGGCCTAACTAACTTAGTTAGTTGACTGGGTCACTGACCAGTGGGTCCCACTGGTCAGGTTTTACCTGGTCGACGCCTGTTGACTGCTGACGTCACAGTGACGAAATGGTGACGCAGTTAACTATTTTCTGGATTGATTCTTATTCAGGAAATTTCAGAAAATAGTGCTAACTTCAAAAAATCATAGAAATTAATCTGTAACTGCAAATCAAACAAATTATATATGAAAAATGATCAGAAAAATCCAATCTATCCATCTGTACCATTTTCATGCATGTTTGAACAACCTAAGGTTGCTGTATATGGCAACTTGCATAATTAGCATTTAAATAAGCACATATGGAGTTTGAATTTGAACCCTTGGTTCAAACCAACTTCATTTAATCTGTTCTAAGTTGCATTAGCCAAAACACACTCATTTTGCCATGTCATATTCATGCATCATATTGTTGCATTGCATTGATTGTGATTTCTTTGTGTTGCTGGTATTTGTCCCCTCTCGATAGACATGGTTCCGACGATGAGTTCGATGACACCGATGAAGAACTGTATTATCTTCAGAAGTGCCAGGCAAGCAAAACCCCCTTGTTCATTCCGATACAATCCCACTCTCTCGCTCCTGCTCTCTTTTATTGCATTAGGACAACAACGACTCATCTGTTACTTGTTGCGGTAGTTGAACCCCTTTATCCTCTGCATGACCTGTCATTGCCACAGTAAATAGATGAAACCCACTTGCATGAGTAGGAGTTGTTTGAGCCCTGTTGTGCCTACTCATTCATGCTTGATTGTCATGCCTGCTACTGCTTAGAGTTGAGTCAGGTCTGATTCATCGGGGATGAATCAGAGGTGTGTGAACATGTCCTACTGTGCGTGAACTAAGTGTGTGAACACGATTTGGTAAAGGTAGCGGTGAGAGGCCATGTAGGAGTACATGGTGGGTTGTCTCATTGAAGCCTCCCTCAGGAACTGAGTTCTGTGTTTGTGATCCATGAAACAGCTACTACCATGCATTGGGCCCTGAAATATGACCCCGCCTGACTTCTTATTCACCCTTGTCCTCTGTCCACGAGTTGCAAGTAGTTTCTGGTGTTTGTAGTATGCTGGAGGCCGTGCGTAGCGCTGACCGGAGGGGTGGGCTGTGATGCGGTAGGCACATGGCCGGGTATACCGGGCGCCCGTTTGGTGTCTCGAAACCCTGTACACATCATTCGGGGCCGTATGTGGAAACCTCGGCTGGACTCCCCGCGGATGGAACCTGAATAGGCGATAAACCTGGACTAGAGACTTGAGTGTTTAGGTAGGTCATGGTCTACACCCACGTCGGCTTTCGCTTGATGTCTGCCGAGCACATGTCTTGTGCAGACACTAAGTGGTGGAAACATGTATGAAGAAGTACACCCCTGCAGGGTTAACATCATCTATTCGAATAGCCGTGTCCGCGTTAAAGGACTTCTGGGTTGCCTATAATAGTTCATAGACAAGTGATATTGGATACTTTAAAATGCGCAAGATAAGCGTGAGTGCTATGGGTGGCGTTCTCGTAGGGAGACGTGAGCGGATCCACAGTGGTGTATTGGTTGGTGAATATGTGGACTCGAGTGCGCCACCTCAAAAGAGTTACTTGCAGTCGTAGTTCAGGTTAGCCACCGAGTCAAAGCTGGCTTGCTGCAGTTAAACCCCACCATCCCCTTTGTTGATAATGATGCATATGTAGATAGTTCTGATGTAAGTCTTGCTGGGTACATTTGTACTCATGTTTGCCTATTTTATGTTTTTGCAGAGAGACTTCAGTCTTGCTAGTAGTTCCACGTGGACTTCGACGTTTAGCTTGTTACCTCAGCTACGATCTTGTGCCCCCGACAGGATCTGGTAGATAGTCAGGCATCTCAGCCTTTTTCACTTGTAGATGTCTGTACTCAGACATGTTAAGCTTCCGCATGTGCTTTGACTTGTATGCTCTGAATGTTGGGTCATGAGACCCCTGTTTGTAATATCTCGCTCCTCGGAGCCTATTGAATATAAGTACTTGAGTTGTACAGTCATGTTGTGATGCCACGTTGTATTTGCACATATCGAGCATATTGTGTGTATGTTATTGAAATGCTTGGTATGTGTGGGATCTCACTATCTAGTTGTTTATCCTTAGTAGCCTCTCTTACCGGGAAATGTCTCCTAGTGCTTCCACTGAGCCTTGGTAGCTTGCTACTGCTCCGGAACACTTAGGCTGGCCGGCATGTGTCCTTCTTCGTTCCTGTGTCTGTCCCTTCGGGGAAATGTCACGCGGTGTCTACCGGAGTCCTGTTAGCCTGCTACAGTCCGGTTTACAGGAGTCCTGCTAGCCCAGTTGCTACAGCCTGGATTCACTCGCTGATGACCTACACGTTCGTTGTTGGGTCATGTATGCCTGTCCCTGTAAGTTAGTGCCACTTTGGGTTCACGACTAGCCATGTCAGCCCGGGTTCTTTGTCATATGGATGCTAGCAGCACTATCATATACGTGAGCCAAAAGGCGCAAACGGTCCCGGGCCAGGTAAGGTGGCACCCGTGGGAATACCGTGCGTGAGGCCGCAAAGTGATATGAAGTGTTACATGCTAGATCGGTGTGACTAAGGATCGGGGTCCTGACAGCTTTGGTATACGAGCCTGACTGCCTGTAGGATTACCAAGCCAAACTGGTCGAAGTTGAGTCTAGAAATTCTTTAGTTATATAAGGGAATTGATTGTGGGATGGAACGTAAGGCTCTTTTTACTCCTTATATCTCATGCCCTTCTGATCTGAGTCATCTTGTCTTTCCTGCGGGGTTAAGAAACTAGGCTTTCTCTTCTTCTATCAGGATCACGTGTTACTAATCCATAGACCATTTTCGCTGGATGTCTCAAATATTTTTGAGCATTTATAGCCGTTATGCTGTCCGAGTCATGCCAGGTTTCTAAACAGTCTGATGCATTTGCAAATCCCTTCTTCCCATTCCCGATGTCCCTTTGGTCAGATTAATCACACAAATCAGTGAGTTGAGGTACTTTGTTGCCTCAACATATATGTTGGAGCTATTACTATGACCCTAGGTGTCTTAGGGGATCATCTAGCAATCTAGCCATGATTTGTGTCCTAATGTGATGATTCTGGACTTTATTCTCGAAAGCATCCCGTGATGCCATTTAGTTAGTAGGTATTCTATTTCTGGGTTCTGAACCCGAGATTCACCCCATTTACCTCATGTTGAGAGTGTTGCTAGTTCCTTTAGGAAATTGGTAACCTTTGCATTAGTCCTCGAGGTCCGTGGTATTTTTCTTCTTCCAAATACTATGAACCACTTATGGCAGTAGTTTGTTGGATCAAAAGATCATAACAAGTGCTCTCGATGGGTTCTCTATTCTATATCGCGACTCTGCTAGTTCAACCTTTCTGCATGGGTTATCCTAAAGAAATATGTTGAACTCGTTCGACATGCTAATCCATGCATCCACAACTCAGAAAATCATATGTTCTTTTGAGTTGTTCCCCCTTTAGCTGTATTCCGTCCTCCGTCTATCAATTGATAGTCAAGAGTATGCGTGCATTCGTTCATCGATGCCTATTACTCTTGTGGTCTATCAAGCCATTCTATTCTGGATGACCAGGAGAAACAAACTCCAGTACCTCATCCATATCTAGGATTGGGTCAAAGCAATTGTACTTCGTAGATCAAAATGCTAATCCAGCTTTTGTACTGTTCTACCCTGAAGTATTACCATGTTTATATTAAGAATATCATGGGAATTGCACACCATCCTATGAACTCTTTATACAGTGATACTTATCGCCATCATTATTCATTCCTCGGTTCCGTGTTATTGTAACCGGAACACCGACAATTGAATCGTGATGTGTGAAATCTATACTCCTAGCAACTCTGTTGCTTGGTAGTTAAATGGACAATAACCTCATTCTTAACGTGTTGGTTATTGAATCATCACCCTAAGGTTGATCGTGCCCCCTAGTCCTTATTTCCGATGCACCCTCCGATCAGTGAGTTAGGATTGTGTCAATCCCTTGCTCATTTGTTCATATCGTCTTGCCCTTAAAAGCAAGATTGTTCCCGATCTTAGTAACATATCGGTGGCTCGTGATTTACCGAATATCTTCTCGGAACTATCACCAGGTCGTCACCTGACTGTTATGTTGAGCTCGTGATCAAGTTGGTTTCATATAAACCACCCCTTCTCCAATAATCTGTGTTGCATACTCCTGAGTTGTTTGGTTAAGCTAAACAACAACTTGGAGAGTTGGAAGATGGAAGCTTGTCCGATTTAGTTCATCTTAAGGGATATCTTGTATGTGTGTTGAAGAAAGATGATATCTTCCTCGATTGATCCTCGTGACCAGTTGTTGGACCTATTGTCTTGCCAAAACTTTGATTTGAGTGTGGGCTATCCTCAAATCAAATCAGAACCAACGATGTTCTTAATGTTGTCTTACTCGTGGTTGATCCCTCAAGCATACACCATTATATCCTTGGGTCTGACCAATGCTATCACTTGTTCACATAATTATGGAATTCCACTTACATGGAAACCTGGATGAATTGTTGTTGAACCCATCAGCAACATTTTTATCTTCTCCATGATTCGTGCAGAACATCCAGTTAGTATTGGGAATTTTTATAAGCATTATCTTCATGACCCGTTCGTGAAGTATATGTTCGGATGAAAGAAGTGACTTCCTCTAATTCATGTGAATTTGATGCTAGTTGCCGCCGTGAATTTGAGAAAGCATGTTTTTACCTCCTCCGGAATCATCCCAAGTCAGTTATGCACATGCAAACTATTCTGTGGTCTGTTAGACTGATCATCTTCATTCCATATGAATTCCGTAGCACACTAAGCCACTGACTGACTTGTTCAAGAAAAAGGAGTTGTTGTGCTATCCTAGGTCATGCACAAGATTCTGATATCCTCAATGATGGTTCCCCACCGGAACTCGGTAGTGTTTTATTATAAGACTACTACGTGGTCATGCTTGTCTGTGACAGCATGTTCACATGTATGTACCAGAAACGGCTTATGTTTTGGAGTTTGCTACCGTAGTTCATTCCTGAGATT
The DNA here is from genome assembly GCF_002162155.2 of Triticum dicoccoides. Lineage (NCBI taxonomy): Eukaryota > Viridiplantae > Streptophyta > Magnoliopsida > Poales > Poaceae > Triticum > Triticum dicoccoides. The sequence continues at coordinate 272,729,279 of NC_041387.1, read as the reverse complement.
CTCGCAACGCCGTCTTGTCGATTTGTGTTGCAAACTTTCATTTTCTTTCTAGACTTGATGAGTCTAGAATATCCTGACACCAGCCAGATCTGAATCTCAGGCAGATATGATGGTTGGAACGTTTTCCCAAGAATTATAATATTGGTCTCTTTGTAACCAAGTAAAGTGGATGTCGTTCCCAACACATCTAGTCGGTAGACCCATTATGTAGGCTCTTGATTGAGAAAGTTGGCTACCTCCCCATAAGGATTTCGTGGGATTTACTCCCTAGTTGACCCTTATGGATTTTTGAGTTCCCGAAGTCCGACCTTTTACTCGATGTTCTAGATATAAAACCATATCTATGAGTGGATTACGCTAGCACATCAAGGAGAACATTAGAAGCGGAGTGCTAAATGTCTCTCGGACGATCATCCAGATTTTGTTTCCTTGGCTCTGCCAAGGTGAAATCTGAGAAGGTGTTATGTTCTTTTGCGTCTGCATCATCCATCACCATTCATCATGGTAGTAAGTTGTGTTGCCAGGATCCTTGACACGAATATTGGTAAAACCTTGATGAATATGGAAATGCTCATGTTCTTGAGAGCACGCACAAGCACTAGGTGTTATCATCGGCACTAACTAGGATTGCTCCTAGCTTCCTCGGTTATGCTATAAATTTTCAACAGTGGACTCACTCTCTGCTGTTGAGTTTCTTCCCAGTTACTAGAATCATTCCCGGCATTTGTGTTTTGTTCCCAGCTTGCACCGTCATTGTGCCATGCTACCTTGGGTCCCACCTGCCGGGGATATACCCCGCGGTGTAACCCGGCCGGAAGTATAACCCGGCCGGACTTGGCGACTCACTAATGACCTGCCCTGGCTGGACGACACACTAAGTGACCCGCCCGATCCTGGCGACTTATGGGTGACCTAGCAAGCGGATCAGAGGAGCGACAAGACCCAGGGGCCCAGGAGGATCAAGGCCCAGAAGGCCGGCTTACGTTGTGAAAGGCCGGCTTAAGAGGAAAGGCGTGAGGAATATCTCCCTTACAAGGAATCAAGACCCGGACTTGTATCCAGCTTGTAGTAAAAGATAGGCTAGTCCTAGTCCTACTAGGACTCCACATGTAACCCGCACCTCTAACTTATATAAGGAGGGGCAGGGATCCCCAAAGAGGTAGAGGTAACAACAACAATATCTAGGGCTAGACACAAAGAGGGAGCCGGCTTATGCGGCGACTCTCGATGAGCATAATGAGACCTAGCCTCAAACAGCATGTAGGGCTATTCCGGATGATGTTTCCCGAGGCCCGAAGCTGTCTAAACCATCGTGTTGTGTGATGATCTGCCTAGCGTCTCTCAATTCCGCCCAACCCCTCTCAAGCTACCACATAGATGCGTTGGCCTCGCGACTAAGTCCTCACACTAAGGACATCTGCCGTGACAAATCCAGGACACCATCCATCTCCGATGATAAGCAAAATCATCCATTGCTTTGTCTATAACAAGGTAGTCCTCATCATCCATTCTGGCCCGAGAATGTCATTCTTTCGGACTCCTTCAAATGATCGATTTTGATTTGCCTTAGGCTGGTATAAAGAGTTTCAATGATCTCTGAATTAAAGGTAATTCTTTTTTCCACTTAAGGGGATTTATCTACGAGTCACCATCCCTAAGGTGTCTCGTTGTGGTATCATGACAACAGTGAACCTTTGACATTTGTTCCACTCCATACCTTTTGGATGAATGCTTCATATCTCATCTCGAGAGATGTTCTTAACTCTCACTCCATGAGTTGATCTTGAATACTCGATCTTTGAGGGGATCATTTTCTGTAGAGTCTCCTTCTGTCGTCATTGTGTTGGATGAAGACCTCGCAAGCAAAGATGTCAAGTTCGATTTGAGTCAACAAATCAACACCCTCAAGAAGACAGTTGGATCATGAAGATTGTGATACTTAGAGTCCCCTTTGTCTTCTTACCTCACGTCTTGAATCTCAGGACGAGATTCTTGTTTAGTAGGGTTGAGTTGTCACATCCCTAGTTCTGGTCTGACCTATGGTAGCATCTGGTGTTGCATCATGTTTACCTTTCATAGAAAGTTGAAATGGGGATGACAGAACCCCCAGCACCCCCCTGAAAACAACTAGGGTTTACTAAAATCTTTTCAATGAACCTGAAATGCCCTCCCAAAATGTTTATCATCTTTGCCTTGGTCTTAAACCTCTGACAAAAATGGTGCACAATTTTCTAGGTCATCCTAAGGTCACTGAATTAAATCATAAGTATTTGAATTTGGACATTTAAATTCTATAAAATATTTTAAATGTCCAAATAATCCCAAACTAAAATGTTCCATGCTGGATATATTCCATTTAGTGGCCATGAGCAGTTTGGTGATTTTTGGAAATGACCTGTCATTTTTAATAAAGCCCTAAAGAGTACAGAATAATAGAAAATAGAAAAACATAAATAAAAGAGAGAGAGAGCAAACTCACCTGGACTTACCTGCAGCCCACCTGCCCCAGCACCGTAGCAGCCCAGCCCAAAGGGGCAGCACCGTCTTCTTCCTCCTCTGCCAGGAGGACAAACAGGTGCGTGGCGAGTGCCGACGCTCCCCCGGCCACCTCCTGCTTCCCCGGCCACTTCTAGCGACGCCACGACGACGCCCCGTGTCCACTCCCTCTTTTCCCTCACCCGCTGCATCCTCTCCCCTCTGCTGGCTCTCTCCCTTGAGCTCATCCGAGCGCAGACGTCACCACCGACCAGCGCTCGCGCGGCCGCAGCCATCCCCAAGCCTCTCCGACACGCCCTCGAGCTCTGCCGGTCCGCCCTCGTCCTCCTTGTCGTCTCACGCGACCAGAAGAGCCCCGACGCGCCGTCCCTGCCCCCTTCTTCCTCCTTCGGCCATGGAGATCGCCGGCGATTTTCCACCGTCACCGAGCCTTCCTCGAGCACACCGAGGCCACCTCTGCACTCGCCGTGAGCCCCTCTTCCTCTCCCCTCTTCTCTTCAGCTCGCGCTCGTCCCCTAGCTTCATTTCCCACCGTGGCCGAGAGCTTCTCGCCGCCGGCCATGGCGTGGCCGTGGCCACAGCCACCGCAGCTCATTACCGAGCCCACCATCGTGCTCAGCACGATCTCATGAGCCCGTAGACACCCACAGTGCCTCCTCCCATGCTCTGTAGTGCCACCCCGAGATTGCCGAGCTACTGCCACCGCCAAAGCTCGTCGCCGGCTCCACTCCGGTCACTCCCCGGCCGTGCCACCACCACGGTTGGATGCGGACGAGCATCCGCATCCCGTAGCTGAGCTTCGCGCACCAAACGGCGCTCTGTAGGCGAATCCCGCAGCGCACCACCGCGTCTGGACTAGCTGGCGGCTAAACGCCGGCGACCGCTGACCCGTTGACCGGTGTGGGTTGACCCCACTGCCCAGTTTAACTTCCCCCTCTCTCTCACTGACTTGCAGGCCCCGCCCGACTAATTACTCTAGTTAGCACTAATTAACTAGTTAGGTTAGTTACTACAGTCACTGACTAGTGGGCCCTGCCCAGTTAGTTAGGGCTAACTAACTTAGTTAGTTGACTGGGTCACTGACCAGTGGGTCCCACTGGTCAGGTTTGACCTGGTCGACGCCTGTTGACTGCTTACGTCACAGTGACTTAATGCTGATGCAGTTAACTATTTTCTGGATTTATTCTTATTCAGGAAATTTCAGAAAATAGTGCTAACTTCAAAAAATCATAGAAATTAATCTGTAACTCCAAATCAAACAAATTATATATGAAAAATGATCAAAAAAATCCAATCTATCCATATGTACCATTTTCATGCATGTTTGAACAACCTAAGGTTGCTGTATATGGCAACTTGCACAATTAGCATTTAAATAAGCACATATGGAGTTTGAATTTGAACCCTTGGTTCAAACTAACTTCATTTAATCTGTTCTAAGTTGCATTAGCCAAAACACACTCATTTTGCCATGTCATATTCATGCATCATATTGTTGCATTGCATTGATTGTGATTTCTCTGTGTTGCCGGTATTTGTCCCCTCTCGATAGACATGGTTTCGACGATGAGTTCGATGACACCGATGAAGAACTATATTATCTTTAGAAGTGCCAGGCAAGCAAAACCCCCTTGTTCATTCTGATACAATCCCACTCTCTCGCTCCTGCTCTCTTTTCTTGCATTAGGACAACAACGATTCATCTGTTAGTTGATGCGGTAGTTGAACCCCTTTATCCTCTGCATGACCTGTCATTGCCACAGTAATAGATGAAACCCACTAGCATGAGTAGTAGTTGTTTGAGCCCTGTTGTGCCTACTCATTCATGCTTGATTGTCATGTCTGCTACTGCTTAGAGTTGAGTCAGGTCTGATTCATCGGGGATGAATCAGAGGTGTGTGAACATGTCCTATTGTGTGTGAACTAAGTGTGTGAACACGATTTGGTAAAGGTAGCGGTGAGAGGCCATGTAGGAGTACATGGTGGGTTGTCTCATTGAAGCCGTCCTCAGGAACTGAGTTCTGTGTTTGTGATCCATGAAACAGCTATTACCACGCATTGGGCCCTGAAATATGACCCCGCTCGACTTCTTAATCACCCTTGTCCTCTGTCCAGGAGTTGCAAGTAGTTTCTGGTGTTTGTAGTATGCTGGACGCCATGCGCAGCGCTGACCGGAGGGGTGGGCTGTGATGCGTTAGGCACGTGGCCGGGTATACCGGGCGCCCGTTTGGTGTCTCGGAACCCTGTACACATTGTTCGGGGCCGTATGTGGAAACCTCGGCCGGTCTCCCTGTGGATGGAACCTGAATAGGCGATAAACCTGGACTAGAGACTTGAGTGTTTAGGTAGGTCATGGTCTACACCCACGTTGGCTTTCGCTTGAAGTCTGCCGAGCACATGTCGTGTGCAGACGCTAAGTGGTGGAAACATGTATGAAGAAGTACACCCCTGCGAGGTTAACATCATCTATTCGAATAGCCGTGTCCGCGGTAAAGCACTTCTGGGTTGCCTATAACAGTTCATAGACAAGTGAAAGTGGATACTTTAAAATGCGCAAGATAAGCGTGAGTGCTATGGATGGCGTTCTCGTAGGGAGACGTGAGTGGATCCACAGTGGTGTATTGGTTGGTGAATATGTGGACTCATGTGCGCCACCTCAAAAGAGTTACTTGCAGTCGTAGTTCAGGTTAGCCACCGAGTCAAAGCTGGCTTGCTGTAGTTAAACCCCACCATCCCCTTTGTTGATAATGATGCATATGTAGATAGTTCTGATGTAAGTCTTGCTGGGTACATTTGTACTCACGTTTTCCTATTTTATGTTTTTGCAGAGAGACTTCAGTCTCACTAGTAGTTCCACGTGGACTTCGATGTTTAGCTTGTTACCTCAGCTACGATATTGTGCCCCCGGCAGGATCTGGTAGATAGTCAGGCTTCTCAGCCTTTTTCATTTGTAGATGTCTGTACTCAGACATGTTAAGCTTCCGCATGTGCTTTGACTTGTATGCTCTGAATGTTGCGTCATGAGACCCATGTTTGTAATATCTCGCTCCTCGGAGCCTATTGAATATAAGTACATGAGTTGTAGAGTCATGTTGTGATGCCACGTTGTATTTGCACATATCGAGCATATTGTGTGTATGTTATTGAAATGCTTGGTATGTGTGGGATCTGACTATCTAGTTGTTTATCCTTAGTAGCCTCACTTACTGGGAAATGTCTCCTAGTGCTTCCACTGAGCCTTGGTAGCGTGCTACTGCTCCGAAACACTTAGGCTGGCCGGCATGTGTCCTTCTTCGTTCCTGTGTCTGTCCCTTCGGGGAAATGTCACGCGGTGTCTACCGGAGTCCTGTTAGCCTGCTATAGCCCGGTTTACCGGAGTCCTGCTAGCCCAGTTGCTACAGCCCGGATTCACTCGCTGATGACCGACACGTTCGTTGTTGGGTCATGTATGCCTGTCCCTGTAAGTTAGTGCCACTTTGGGTTCACGACTAGCCATGTCAGCCCGGGTTCTTTGTCATATGGATGCTAGCGGCATTATCATATACGTGAGACAAAAGGCGCAAACGGTCCCGGGCCAGGTAAGGTGGCACCTGTGGGAATACCGTGCGTGAGGCCGCAAAGTGATATGAAGTGTTACATGCTAGATCGGTGTTACTTAGGATTGGGGTCCTGAAAGGGCGTCACATTCGCCTCCCTGTCACCTTTCGAATGCGTGACAACTATCACACCGAGTTCATCGACTTCGACGTCACACGCATCGGGCTCCCGTACAACACCATCCTCGGGTACACAGCCCTCACACAAGTTCATGGCGGTGACTCATCCCGGCTACAGCACCATGAAGATGCCAGGAAGAAGGAACGTCCTGACCGTGGCGGGAGACACTGGGGATGCGCCGTTAGCCCTCAGGCTCACCTTCAAGGCTACAGCGGCTGCAAGGCCAAATGCGGGGAGCGCTCCGGAGGGCCCGGGGGCTGCCCCAACAAAGAAGAAGACCTTGTTCTCCGAAGACCAGGCCGAGACGAAGCAAGTATCGGTCAACGAGGATGGGGAGTCAAGAGCTACCTTCGCCATAGGCACTGCCCCCCCCCCCGAGACCAGGAGGAGGCCTTGGTCAGCTTCCTCCGTGCGAACAAGGATGTATTTGCATGGAAAGCAATGGACCTGGTAGGCGTTCGGCTAGGGTGATCTAAGAGCACCTCATGGTGTGCCCCCACGCGCGCCCAGTGAAGCAGAAATGCGGTGGCAACCCCCGGAAAAGCAGTCGTTCATCCTCTAGGAGGCCCACAAGCTACAGGAGGACGTCATTATCTGGGAAGTGCGGCACCAGGAGTGGTTGGCAAACCCAGTCGTCGACCCCTAGAAGGGCGGAAAAGAGCGCATGTGCTTTCACTTCGCGAGTCAGAATAATGTTTGCCCTGAGGATCCGTTCCCTCTTCCCCGCATGACCAGATCATCGACCCCACCGCCGAGTGCGATATACTGTGCTTCCTGGATGCCTTCTCAGGCTATCATTAGATCAAGATGGCGGTGGAAGATGTAGAGAAGACGGCCTTCTTCACCCCATGGGGGGTGTATTTCTACATCTGGATGCCGTTTGGGCTGCGCAATACCGGAGCAACCTTCCAATGGTTGATGCACATCGCCTTGGGCAAGCAGCTTGGGAGGAATGCAGAGGCTTATGTTGATGGTATAGTGGTTAAGTCCCTGGAGGCAAGAACCCTTGTTGGAGATCTAGAGGAGAAGTTCGCCAACCTGCGTGAGGTGAAGTTGCGTCTTAACCCTGAGAAGTGTGTATTCAGTGTCCCGCCTGGAAAGATGTTGGGGTTCCTGGTGTCACATAGAGGAATTCAGGCCAACCCGAGAAGGTGAAGGCGATAGAAAGGATGAGCCCTCCTCAAACTCTCAAGGAAATGCAGAAATTGGCGGGCTGCATGACCTTGCTTGGGCGCTTCATCTCCAATCTAGGATAGCGCGCCTTCCCGTTCTTCAAGCTGATGAAGAGAAAGGGCCCGTTCGAATGGACTCCATAGGCTGACACAACTTTCCAAGACCTCAAGAAGTACCTACCAGCCGATCGGTGATGGTAGCGCCTCGCCCTCTTGAGCCCCTGGTGCTTTACCTGGCCGCCACGCCACAATCAGCCATTGCGGCGCTGGTGGTGGTCCGCAAGGAACATGTAGCCAAGGGTGAACGACACGGGCCATGCACCCACCTAAGGCGCCATGACCTCAGGACAGCAAGCCTGAGGCCACGGCTGCACCCTCAGGAAGTGGGGCTCCTAAGGTCGGGGTCCCTGAGGCAACAGTGCCCCCCTTAAGGATGGGGCTCCAAGACTCCATCACCTCAAGAGGAACAAGACTTGATGGACACTTCCTCCCATGTCGAGCATCCCGTTTACTTCGTCAGCACAGTGCTGCTTGACGCGCATGCATGTTACCCCATGCCGCAGAAGCTCCTCCTTGCATTCCTCGTTACCTACAGGAAGCTGCGCCACTACTTCCAAGGCCACCCGATCAAGGTTGTCTCAGCCTACCCCCTAGAGAGGGTACTACGAAGCCCCAACACTGCAGGAAGGATCTCTGAATGGAATATTGAGTTGCAGGCGTTTCAGCTGGAATTCAGCACCACCCGAGTCATCAAGGGCGCAGCCCTCGCTGACTTTGTTGCTGAATGGACCGACACATCGAGCCAAGAAGTGCGTGATAACCACTCCCTTGCCCTAGGAGATGAAGCGCCTGATGGATGGGTCATGTACGTTGATGGTGCATTCACATGCCAGGGTACGGGGGCTGGAGCCATGCTCATCTTGCCCACCCAAGACAAGCTCTGCTATGCCGTGCAGCTCTGTTTACAGGACGGCGAGAAGGTCTCCAACAACATCGCCGAATTCGATGGCCTGATCACCGGGCTCAGGGCCGCGGTTGCCCTAGGGGTCAGTCGCATCACCATCAGGGGCGACTCCCAGCTCCTCATCAACTTCTCCAACAAGGAGTACACGCCAAAGGACGAGCACATGGAGGCATACCTCGAGGAGGTACGCAAAATTAAGAAGCAATTCTTAGGGTTGGAACTGTAGCACGTACCGCGCGACATGAACAAGGAGGAAGACGACATCGCCAAGAGGGCGTCCCGGCGCCTTCCCCAGGAGCCTGGCGTTTTCGAGTAATGGCTCTTCAGGCCGTTCGCAGCCGCCCCGTTCCCGAGCTAGTGCTTCCTTGGGAGGAGCTTCCCGCGACACCCACTGTGGGCGCCCCAGCCTGTGGCCCAGCTTTGGGGTCCCATCTGCTCCTCGCGCTCGAGCCTCAGGAGTGGTGCTTGACCAAGGAATTCAACGCGTACCTGCTTTAGGGCACCCTGCCGGAGAAGGAAGAGGATGTAGGGCAGGTGGCCCCCCAGGCCACCGCATACTGCATCCACAACGGCGAGCTCTACTGGAGGCACCCGAATGACATCTCCCTGTTGTGCATCTCCAAGGAGCAGGGGTGCGAGCTGCTGACCGACATTCACGATGGGGATTGTGGGCATCACTTCTCATCGCACACCCTCGTGGGCAAGGCGTTTTGCAACGGGTTCTACTGGCCCACTGTGCTCAACGACGCTGTTGAATTGGTAAGATCTTGTGAAGACTGTCAATTCCATGCTAAACAAATCCACTAGCCCGCTCAGGGCCTCCGGACCATCCCGCTCTCATGGCCATTTGCGGTCTGGGGGTTGGACATCTTGGGCCCATTTCCTCGAGCGCCCGAGGGCTACCGCTACCTCTATGTCGCCATCAACAAGTTCACCAAGTGGGTAGAGGTGGAAGCTGTCCACACCATCCCGGCCAGCTCTGCAGTCAAGTTCATCAAGGGCCTCATAAGCCGTTTTGGGGTGCCCAACCGCATCAACACCGACAACGGCTCCCAGTTCATGAGAAACCTCTTTAAAACATTTTGTGCTAACCTTGGAACACAGATATGCTACGGTTCGGTGGCGCACCCATGGAGCAATGGCCAGGGCGAGCGCGCCAACGCGAAGGTCTTGAGGGTCCTCAAGGCAAGGAGCTTCAATAAAACCTCGAGGCTTACGTCAGAGGCTAGCTCGACGAGCTCCCGTCCGTGTTGTGGTCCATCCGCGCCACCGCGACCAAGCCTACTATCGGCATTCTGGGAACCAGTGTACCCAAACCTGCCTGCCTGCAGCCCATAGTGTAGCTCCATCGACGGCCTGCTACAACCCATCTTAGGCCACAACAAGACAAGACCCTCACAAGGGGCCAAGCCTCGCGAGGTGGACGACATCAAGACCTCCCGAGGGAGAGTCCTCCTTATGTAGCCTCCAGACGGAGCGGAGATTTCTATGCAAGACCCGGCTTCACGAGGCTGAAATGACATTAGCCATGACGACCAAGGCCAGGTGCGCGCCAGTGGGTGCAGAGCAGCAGGTTTCCTCTTTGGTGCAAAGGAGGCAAGCACATGTGTGGAGTCCCAAGGAATCAGGCAAAGTTTGCCATTAGTGTGCAACAAGACCAGCACCGCCAGAACAGCAGGATGGATGTCATCGGCGAGCCCACCACAATATCACGATCAGAAGATTTGCAGGCAAAGACCACCTTTCATCAGGATCAGATGTACTTCTTGCCCCGTTTCAAATTTGGCCGTTGTGGGATCCCTTCCCGCCTAAGTTTTGGAGGAAGAGGACCAATGCCACTATAAATATAGCCTAGCCACCACCATAGAAAGCATCGGGTGATCAGCTCACTGAAACCCCAAGAGCTCATCACAAGAACACGCCTCCTGAGGCTGTTCTTCCACTTGTGCTATTTCATCCTCAGCCCCCTGCGAGGCTAAACCACCGCAAAGCAGGAGTAGGGTATTACACCGTAAGGTGGCCCAAACCTGGGTAAGATTCCGTGTCTTTCTCCTTCTTGTTCATCGAGCTAGGTCGTGAGAGCGCTGGATCGTTCATCTTGAGAGGTTGAGTTCTTCACACATGCCCCAGAGTTCGAACCTTTCTTGGGTCTGCGGAGCCCGGAATCTGATATTTGGTGCGCCAGGTAGGGGCATGTCGGAGATTGGCCTCTTCATAAACCACGCTCCACCCTCGCCACTCAATCTCCATGGTGGGCGCTGCTCCTTTCGCTGGTCCACGGGGCGCTTTTAGAGGCGTCATGGGTTTTCGGGCCTTTTCCCCCGCCTTGTGACTGGTGTGGTGGCCGCCGAAGTTCAGGACCCTGCGGGGTTTCTCCAAGCGTACGAGGAGGCCATCTGGGCGGCGGGCCGAGACGACAAGGCCATGGCAAATTGGATCCCTATGGCACTCGCGGGCATGCCTCGCACCTGGCTGCTCAACTTACAGGAGTCCTCGATGGCTTCATGGGAGGAGCTGTGCGAGTTGTTCGCTGCACGCTTCGCGGTTCTGATGGACCACGGTGTCACGGCCATCCTTGGCAGATCGCAGGCGCTAGCTTCAAACCGCCATGCCAAGCAATTCTTCCGTCAGATGGGGCCTTCTTCGTCCCAGCGAGGGGCCACTCCAGGCTAGGCGGCGCCCCAGGCCGACCTCACCTTCGACTACGGAGATCACCCCAAGACAACGGCCAGTGCCGGCGCACTGCCCATGCTTTGCACTGATACGTCTCCATCGTATCTATAATTTTTGATTGTTCCCCGCCAATATTCTTCAACTTTCATATACTTTTGGCAACTTTTTATACTATATTTGGGATTAACATATTGATCTAGTGCCCAGTGCCAGTTCCTGTTTGTTGCATGTTTTATGTTTCACAGAAAACCCATATCAAACGGAGTCTAAACGGGATAAAAATGGACGGAGAATTATTTTGGACTATTTATGATTTTTGGGAAGTAAAATCAACACGAGACGGTGCCCGAGGAGGCCAAGAGATAGGGGGACGCGCCCCAGGGAGGCAGGCGCACCCTGGACTCTCCTGGGCCACCCGTAAGGAGGTTGACGCTCTTCTTTTACCGCAAGAAAGCTAATTTTATGAGATAAATTTGGGGGAAAGATTCACCCCAATCGGAGTTACAGGTCTCCAGATATAAAAAAACGGTGAAGAGGAAGGATCTGAGAACGCAGAAATAGAAAGAGACAGAGAGATAGATCCAATCTTGTAGGGGCTCTCCCACCTCCCACGCCATGGGAGCCAAGGAACAGAGGGAAAACCCTTCTCCCATCTAGGGAGGAGGTCAAGGAAGAATAAGAAGAATGGGAGCTCTCTCCCCCTTGCTTTGGGTGGCGCCGGAGCGCTGCCGGTTGCCATAATCATCACCGCGATCTTCACCAACACCTCCATCATCTTCACCAACATCTGAATCACCTTCCCCCATCTATATCCAACGGTCCACTCTCCCGCAATCTGCTGTACCCTCTACTTGAACATGGTGCTTTATGCTTCATATTATTATCCAATGATGTGTTGCCATCCTATGATGCCTGAGTAGATTTTTGTTGTCCTATCGGTGATTGGTGAATTCCTATGATTGGTTTATTTTGCTTGTGGTTATGTTGCTATCCTATAGTTCCCGCTGTAGGGTGTTGCAATACATTAATGATTCGCTTATAGTGGGTTGCTTGAGTGACAGAAGCATAAACCCGAGTAAGGGGGTTGTGGCGTATGGGATAAACGGGACTTGATGCTTTAATGCTATGGTTGGGTTTTACCTTAATGATCTTTAGTAGTTGCGGATGCTTGCTAGAGTTCCAATCATAAGCGCATATGATCCAAGAAGAGAAAGTATGTTAGCTTATGCCTCTCACACATAAAACTTGCTATCGGTCTAGTAAAGTAGTCAGTTGCTTATGGACAATTTCACAACTCCTACCACCACTTTTACACACTCGCTATATTTACTTTATAGCTTCTTTATTTAAACAGCCCATACTTTTTATTTACGTGTTCTTTATTATCTTGCAAACCTATCAAACAACACGTACAAAGTACTTCTAGTTTCATACTTGTTCTAGGTAAAGCGAACGTCAAGCATGCGTAGAGTTGTATCGGTGGTCGATAGAACTTGAGGGAATATTTATTATACCTTTAGCTCCTCGTTGGGTTCTACACTCTTACTTATCGAAAACTGTAGCGATCCCCTACACTTGTGGGTTATCAAGACCTTTTTCTAGCGCCGTTGCTGGGGAGTCATAGCATGGGGTGAATATTCTCGTGTGTGCTTGTTTGCTTTATCAGTAAGTAATTTTTATTTGCTATTCTAAGTTGTTCTCTATCTTTACTTATGGTTATAGAACATGAAATATCAAAAAAATTAGGTGTACTTGCTACTCATGGAGATGGGGAACCACCTAAAACCCTCGATGCTCGTTATGTGACAGAAATTATGTACTACTTGATAATCCTGAGAAAACCTCATTCAACTTTGTTATGGGAGACACGTTGCATCAACGTGAATACTTCAGGGATTATCGCTTGACACAAAAAGGGAAACTATTATGGGATCAAATTTCTATGTTGCGTTGGTATGCTAGGCAACTATGCTTGAGTTATGATTATATTTGTTGCTCTAGGATGAAGGCTGCACACATTCCCTTTTCATGCAAATTCAATGATAATAAAACCGTAGCTTCTTATGCTAATGGTGTATATGATTACTATGATGTGGAACAAATAGAAGAATTTGTTGCTTCTATGGGTGCTTATGAGATTGAATCTATGTTTAAAGAGTTTATGATTTTTATGATACAGTTTATAGACCTGAAATTTTTGCTATACTTAAATATTGTTATAAGAATTATGAATACAATTACAATATTGATGCATTTATTGAGAAAGTCTCTGCTGTCCAAGAAGAGACTAATATTTTGCAAGAAGCTATGGAAGAAGAAATTGATGAAACTGTGAGCTCATTGGATGAAAAAGATGATGAGGAGAACGAAGAACAAAAGGAGGAAGAGCGGATTAACTCATACATTGTTTAATTCTCCTTCGTGCTTACCGAAGGATGATTGCTATGATGATTGTTATGATCTCGTTGATTCTCTAGAAATATCTGTTTTTGATGATGCTTGCTATGCTTGTGGCCAAGATGCCAATATGAATTATGCATATGGAGATGAACTTGCTGTAGTTCCTTATGTTAAACATGAAATTGTTGCTATTGCACCCACGCTTGATAGTCCTATTATCTTTTTGAATTCTCCAAACTACACTATATCGGAGAAGTTTGCGCTTAGTAAGGATTATATTGATGGGTTGCCTTTTACCATTGCACATGATGATTTTTATGAATGTAATATGCATGTGCTTGCTGCTCCTACTTGCAATTATTATGAGAGGAACTATATCTCCACCTCTCTATGTTTCCAATATGATAAAATTGCAAGAAACTGCTTATACTATGCATTGGCCTTTACTGTGTGTGCGTGAATAGTTCTTTTATGACATGCCGATGCATAGGAAGAGAGTTAGACTTCGTGGTTGCATGATTTATGTTACTTTGTGCTCACTACTAAATTTCAAATCATTGTTAATTAAAATTGACTTTGATATACCTTGGGATCCGGGTGGATCCATTACTTGAGCACTATATGCCTAACTTAATGGCTTTAAAGAAAGCGCTGCCAGGGAGACAACACGGATGTTTTAGAGAGTCATTTATTTCTGTTGAGTGCTTTTATATAGTTTAAAAACAAAAAAATAAAGAGGGGAACCTAAAACTTTTCAAAAAGGAAAGTGAAAGTGAGAAAGACAAGCATTGTTGAAGTGGGAGAGCTTCTTGAACTTTGTTCATGCTCACGGAAACTTTGGGAATCTTAATTACAGAAACTTTCCATCAAAAATAATTATCCCCTTGTACAATTCCATTGTATTATAAAAATAATGTGCCAAGGTTGGCCTTTAGGATGTTTACAATGCTTGTTGGTTTGTACGGTGCAGGACAAAAACTTTAACTATAATGTGAGATTTTACATTTTTAACTGGAAAGTCAAATGGTTCTGATTTTTTTTTGCAATGTCTTGATGTACAAATTGTTTATTTTTCCTAATTTTGGTAGAATGCTTGGGGTACCAGAAGTATGGTGGATGTTCAGTACAGACTATTCTATTTTTGACAGAATCTATTTTTTGATGCATAGTTTGCTTGTTTTGATGAAACTATCAATTTCTATTAGTGGATTAAGCCATGTAAAAGTTATATTAAAGTAGAAAAAATGCAAAAACAAAATATGAATTGGTTTGCAACAGTACTTAGAGTGGTGATTTGTGTTATTATACTAACGGATCTTACCGAGTTTTCTGTTAAAGTTTTGTGTGGATGAAGTGTCTAATCGAGGAGGTCTCGATATGAGGAAAAGGAAGAGAGGCAAGAGCTCAAGCTTGGGGATTACTGAGGCACCCCAAGTAAATATTCAAGGAGACTCAAGCGTCTAAGCTTGGGGATGCCCCGGAAGGTATCCCCTCTTTCTTCAACAAGTATCGGTCTGTTTTCGGATTCGTTTCGTTCATGCGATATGTGCAAGTCTTGGAGCGTCTTTTGCATTTAGTTTTCACTTTTCTTTTATGCACTATGCTGGTATGAGATAGTCCTTGGTTGATTTATAGAATGCTCATTGCACTTCACTTAAATCTTTTGAGTATGGCTTTATAGAATGCTTCATGTGCTTCACTTATATCATTTGAAGTTTGGATTGCCTATTTCTCTTCACATAGAAAACCGCTATATGTAGAATGCTCTTTTGCTTCACTTATATATGTTAGAGCGTGGGCATATCTTTTGTAGAAAGAATTAAACTCTCTTGCTTCACTTATATCTATTTAGAGAGATGACATGAATTGGTCATTCACATGATTAGTCATAAAATCCTACATAAAACTTGTAGATCGCTCAATATGATATGTTTGATTCCTTGCAATAGTTTTGCGATATAGAGGTGATAATATGTGGGCGGTCCTAGTATATGGTTGTGTTTAGTAAGAATGTTGGTGTTAAGGTTTGTGATTCCCGAAGCATGCACATATGGTCTACTAACTATGTAACCAAATTGGTGCGCATTGTAATTTGATTGTTTACCTTGGCGTGAAGGTCGGGGGCGCGTGATGGTTAACTCCTACCAACCTCCCCCTTAGGAGCATGCGCGTAGTACTTTGGTTCAAGGGCTAATAAATTTTTGCAATAAGTATGTGAGTTCTTTATGACTAATGTTGAGTCCATGGATTATACGCACTCTCACCCTTCCATCATTGCTAGCCTCTTCGGTACCGTGCATTGCCCTTTCTCACCATGAGAGTTGGTGCAAACTTCGCCGGTGCATCCAAACCCCGTGATACGATACACTCTATCACACATAAGCCTCCTTATATCTTCCTCAAAACAGCCACCACACCTACCTATCATGGCATTTCCATAGCCATTCCGAGATATATTGTCATGCAACTTCCATCATCATCATATACATGACTTGAGAATTCATTGTCATATTGCTTTGCATGATCATAAGATAGCTAGCATGATGTTTTCATGGCTTGTCCGATTTTTTATGTCATTGATATGCTAGATCATTGCACATCCTGGTACACCGCCGGAAGCATTCATATAGAGTCATATCTTTGTTCTAGTATCGAGTTATAATATTGAGTTGTAAGTAAATTAAAGTGTGATGATCATTATTATAGAGCATTGCCCCATGAAAAAAAAGAAAAGAAAAAAAGAGGCCAAAGAAGCCTAAATAAAAAAGGGGGCCAAAGAAGCCCGCCCAAAAAAAAGAAGAAAAAAAAGAAAAAGAAAAGGGGCAATGTTACTATCCTTTTACCACACTTGTGCTTCAAAGTAGCACCATGTTCTTCATATAGAGAGTCTCCTATGTTGTCACTTTCATATACTAGTGGGAATTTTTCATTATAGAACTTGGCTTGTATATTCCAACGATGGGCTTCCTCAAAATGCCCTAGGTCTTCATGAGCAAGCAAGTTGGATGCACACCCGCTTAGTTTCAGTTTGAGCTTTCATACACTTATAGCTCTTAGTGCATCCATTGCATGGCAATCCCTACTCCTCGCATTGACATCAATTGATGGGCATCTCCATAGCCCGTTGATTAGCCGCATCGATGTGAGACATTCTCCTTTTTTTGTCTTCCCCACATATCCTCTAGCATCATATTCTATTCCACCCATAGTGCTATATCCATGGCTCACGCTCATGTATTGCGTGAAGGTTGAAAAAGTTTGAGAATACTGAAGTATGAAACAATTTTTTGGCTAACACTGGGATAGGCATGAGGGGGTACCTTGTGTTAAGAAAAGGGAGCATACAAGACTATATGATTTTGTAGGGATAACATTCTGAAGCATTGATATTTCGAAAGACATGATTGTTTGTTGGGATGCCCTAAGTATTATTGTTTTTACGTCAAAAGATAGACTATTGCTTTGAATCACTCATGTCTTAATATTCATGTCATGATTAGACATATGATCAAGATTACGCTAGGTAGCATTCCACATCAAAAATTATCTTTTTTATCATTTACCTACTCGAGGACGAGAAAGAATTAAGCTTGGGGATGCTGATACGTCTCTGTCGTATCTATAATTTTTGATTGTTCCATGCCAATATTCTTCAACTTTCATATACTTTTGGCAACTTTTTATACTATTTTTGGGACTAACATATTGATCCAGTGCCCAGTGCTAGTTCCTGTTTGTTGCATGTTTTATGTTTCGCAGAAAACCCATATCAAACAGAGTCCAAACCGGATAAAAACGGACGGAGAATTATTTTGGAATATTTATGATTTTTGGGAAGTAAAATCAACGCGAGACGGTGCCTGAGGGGGGCAGGAGATAGGGGGGTGCGCCCTAGGGAGGCAGGCACGCCCTGTACTCTCCTAGGCCCCCCGTAAGACGGTTGACGCTCTTCTTTTGCCGCAGGAAAGTTAATTTTATGAGAAAAATCTGGGCAAAATATTCACCCCAATCGGAGTTACGGATCTCCGGATATAAAAGAAATGGTGAAGGGGAAGGATCTGAGAACGCGGAAATAGAGAGAGACAGAGAGATAGATCCAATCTCGGAGGGGCTCTCGCCCCTCCCACACCATGGGAGCCAAGGACCAGAGGGGAAACCCTTCTCCCATCTAGGGAGGAGGTCAAGGAAGAAGAAGAAGAAGGGGGGCACCCTCCCCCATGCTTCTAGTGGCGCTGGAGCGTTGCCGGGGCCATCATCATCACCGCGATCTTCACCAACACCTCCATCATCTTCACCAACATCTCCATCACCTTCCCCATCTATATCCAGCGGTCCACTCTCCCGTAACTCGCTGTACCCTCTACTTGAAAATGGTGCTTTATGCTTCATATTATTATCAAATGATGTGTTGCCATCCTATGATGTCTGAGTAGATTTTCATTGTCATATCGGTGCTTGGTGAATTGCTATGATTGGTTTAATTTTCTTGTGGTTATGTTGCTGTCCTATTGTGCTCTCTGTGTCGCGCAAGCGTGAGGGATTCCCGCTGTAGGGTGTTGCAATACGTTCATGATTCGCTTATAGTGGGTTGCTTGAGTGATAGAAGCATAAACCCGAGTAAGTGGGTTGTGGCGTACGAGATAAAGGGGACTTGATGCTTTATTGCTATGGTTGGGTTTTACCTTAATGATCTTTAGTAGTTGCGGATGCTTGCTAGAGTTCCAATCATAAGTGCATATGATCCAAGAAGAGAAAGTATGTTAGCTTATGCCTCTCCCATGTAAAACTTGCTATCGGTCTAGTAAAGTAGTCAGTTGCTTAGGGACAATTTCACAACTCCTACCACCACTTTTCCACACTCGCTATATTTACTTTATTGCTTCTTTATCTAAACAGCCCCTACTTTTTATTTACTTGTTCTTTATTATGTTGCAAACCTATGCAACGACACCTACAAAGTACTTCTAGTTTCATACTTGTTCTAGGTAAAGAGAACGTCAAGCATGCGTAGAGTTGTATCGGTGGTCGATAGAACTTGAGGGAATATTTATTCTACCTTTAGCACCTTGTTGGGTTCGACACTCTTACTTATCGAAAACTATTGCGACCCCCTACACTTTTGGGTTATCATGCACCCCCACCATCTGAACATAGCGGTTACCAAGACCCTCATCGATGGTGGCGCCAGCCTCAACGTCCTCTCTGTGGAGGCGTTCATCCTGCTTCATGTGCCTCATGACCGGCTCCTCCCCACCAAGCCGTTTTCCGGAGTGGTTGTCGGCTCAACCTGCCCCATGAGGCCGATTCGCCTCCCTGTCATGTTCAGAACGTGCAACAACTACCGCACCAAGCTCATCAACTTCGACGTCGCGCGCATCGGGATCCCGTACAACGCCATCCTCGGGTACCAGACCCTTGCCAAGTTCATGGCGGTGACTCACCCCGGCTCCGACATCATGTAGATGCCGGGAAGCAGCGGCGTCCTCACCGACATTGGGGATGCACTGATGTCCCTCGGACTCACCTTCAAGGTCGCGACGGCCTCACGACCAGATGCGGGGAGCGTTACGGAGGGCCTGGGGGATGCCCCGGCGAAGAAGAAGTCGTTGTTCTCCCAAGACCGGGTCGAGATGAAGCAAGTACCGGTCGATGAGGGTGCGGAGTCAGGAGCTACCTTCACCATAGGCGCTAGCCTGGCCTCCCCCGAGACCAAGAGGAGGCGCTGGTCAGCTTCCACCGTGCGAACGAGAATGTATTTTCCTGGCAAGCAATAGACCTGGTAGGCATCCCGTGGGGGGGGGGTCGTACACCACCTCATGGTGTGCCTCCATGCATGGCCCATGAAACATAAAGCACGGGGGCAAGCCCTGGAGAAGCAGTTGTTCATCATCAGGGAGACCCACAAGCTATAGGAGGCCGACGTTATCCATGAAGTTCGGCACCCGAAGTGGTTGGCAAACCCAGTCATCGTCCCCAAGAAGGGCGGGAAAGAGCGCACGTGCATTGACTTGACGAGCCTGAACAAAGCTTGCCCTCACGATCCATTCCCTCTTCCTCGCATCGACATGATCATTGACTCCACTACCGAGTGCGATCTACTGTGCTTCCTGGACACCTTCTCAGGCTATCATCAAATCAAGATGGCGTTGGAAGATGTAGAGAAGACGGCCTTCTTGACCCCGTGCCGGGTGTATTGCTACACCTGCATGCCGTTTGGGTTGCGCAATGCCGGAGCAACCTTCCAACGGTTGATGCACATTGCTTTGGGCAAGCAGCTCGGGAGAAACGTAGAGGCTTATGTCGATGATATAGTGCTCAAGTCTCGGGAAGCAAGAATCCTTGTTGGAGATCTGGAGGAGACGTTCGCCAATCTGTGTGAGGTGAAGCTGCGGCTTTATCCTGACAAGTGCATATTCGGTGTTCTGTCTGACAACCTATTGGGGTTCCTGGTGTCGCACAGAGGAATTGAGGCCAACCCGGAGAAGGTCAAGGCAATAGAAAGGATGAGCCCGCCTCAAATCTCAAGGAAATGCAGAAGCTGGTAGGCTGCGTGCCCTTGCTTGGGCGCTTCATCTCCAAGCTAGGCGAGCATGCCCTCCCTTTCTTCAAGCCGATGAAGAGGAAGGGCCCATTCGAATGGACTCCAGAAGCTGACACGGCTCCCCAAGACCTCAAGAAGTACCTGACCAGTCCACCGGTGATGGTGGCGCCTCGCCCGCTCGAGCATCTGGTGCTCTACCTAGCCGCCACGCCACAGTCAGCCAACGTAGCGCTTGAGGCGGTACACAAGGAGCATGCTGCCAAGGGTGTGCGGCATGGAACCACGAACCCATCCAAGACGCCACGACCTCAGGACAGAGCGCCTGAGGCAGCGGCTGAACCATCTGGAGATGGGGCTCCAGAGGTCGGGCCCCCTGAAGCAACAGAAGACGGGGCTGCGGAGATTCCATGACTTCAAGAGGAACATGACTCGGCGGACACTTCGTCCCTCATCAAGCATCCCATTTACTTCTTTAACACCGTACTGCGTGACGCATGGGTGCGTTACCCCATGCCGCAGAAGCTCCTCCTTGAACTCCTCGTTGCTTCCAGGAAGTTGTGCCACTACTTCCAAGGCCACCCTATCAAGGTCGTCTCCATCTATCCCCTGGAGAGGGTGCTTCAAAGCCCCCAAAACACAGGAAGGGTTACCGAATGGAACATTGAGTTGCAAGCATTTTAGCTGGAATTCAGCATGACTCGAGTCATCAAGAACAGAACCCTCCCTGACTTTGTGGCTCAATGGACTAACGCGCCAGGTCAAGAACTGGGCAAGGATTGCTCTCTCACCCCAGGAGACGAAGTGCCTGATGACTAGGTCATGTACTTCGATGTTGCACTTGCGCGTCAGGGCGCGGGCGCTGGAGCCGTTCTCATCCCTCCCACCCAAGACAAGCTCTGCTATGTCGTGTAGCTCTGCTTCCAGCACGACAAGAAGGTCTCCGACAACATCGCTGAATTCGAGGGCCTGATCGCTGGGCTCAGGGCCGCGGTTGCCCATGGGGTCTGGCACCTCACCATCAGGGGTGACTCCCACCTACTCATCAATTTCTCCAACAAGGAGTGCACCGAAGGACGAGCACATGGAGGCATACCTCGACGAGGTACACAAAATTGAGAAGCAATTCTTAGGTTTGGAACTACAGCACATGCCACGCGGCACGAACAAGGAGGCAGACAACATCGCCAAAAGGGCATCCCGACGCCTCCCCCGGGAGCCTGGCGTCTTCGAGGAGCGGCTCTTTCGGCCATCAGCAGTTACCCCCATTGCCGAGCAAGTGCTGCCTAGAGAGGAGCTGCCCACGGCACCCACCACGGGCGCCCCAGTCTGTAGCCTGGCCTCAGTGGCCGGCCTGCTCCTCGCGCTCTAGCTTCAGGAGGGGTGCTGGACCAAGGAATTTAAGGCATACTTGCTTCAGGGCACCCTGCCGGAGAAGCCGCCGCATACTGTATCCAGGACGGTGAGCTTTACCAAAGATGCCAGAATGACGTCTCACTGCGGTGCATCTCCAAGGAGGAGGGGTGCGAGCTGCTGGCCGACATTCATGGTTGGGATTGTGGGCATCACTCTTCATCATGCACCCTCATGGGCAAGGTGTTCTGCAGTGAATTCTACTAGCCCACAATGCTCAATGACGCCACTGAATTGGTAAGATCTTGTGAATCCCGTCAATTCCATGCTAAGCAGATCCATTACCCCGCTCAGGGCCTCCACACCATCCCACTCTCGTGGTCATTCGCTGTTTGGGGGTTGGACATCTTGGGCCCGTTCCCTCGAGCTCCCGAGTGCTACCGCTACCTCTTCGTCACCATCGACAAGTTCACCAAGTGGGCGAAGATGGAAGCTGTCTACATCATTCCGGCCTGCTCTGCACTCATGTTCATCAATTGCCTCGTAAGCCGCTTCCGGGTGCCCAACCACATCATCACTGAGAATGGCTCCCAATTCAAGAGAAACTTCTTTAAAACATGTTATCTTAACCTTGGAACGCCAATAACGCATGGAGCGATGGCTAGGATGAGCGCGCCAATGCGGAGGTGTTGAGGGGACTTAAGGAAAGAAGCTTCAAGAAAAAGCTCCAGGCCTGTGGCAGAGGCTGGGTCGACGAGCTCACGTCTGTGATGTGGTCCATCCGCACCACCGCGACCAAGCCTACAGGCGAGACCCTGTTCTTCCTCGTCTATGAAGCCAAGGCAGTCCTCCCTCACGAGGTCAGGACGCCGCACGGGAGATGGACCTC
>NC_041387.1:272679510-272706856 GCF_002162155.2 Triticum dicoccoides | reverse complement strand
GGTGGGATGCTATCGCCAAGCCTCGCTCGTAATTGCAAGGTACCAGCAGGCACTGCGGTGGTACTACTGCTGCAACATCCATTTCAGGACCCTCAAGGTGGGTGACCTCATCCTGAGGCGGTTGCTTTCCAGGGAAGGGCTTCACAAGATCTTCCCCATGTGGGAGGGCCCGTTCAGGATCACCCGTGTCTTCAGGCCTGGCGTTGCGCGCCTAGAGACTCAGGACGGGTTCCCATCCAGAATGCCTGGAACATCCAGCACGTTTGGAAGTTCTACCCATAAAGAAGGCTCCACGCCTATGAAAGTCTCCACTTGTGACACTCTCACGTAATTATGAGTTGGGGTTGTACACGCCCCGGAGTCTCCTGAGCGTCGCCCTTGGATTAGTAACATGTGAACATGATAGAAAGAAGAGAAGCCTAGTTCTTAACCCCCGTAGAAACGAAGAGGCCGGCTCAGAGAGAATGGCACGAGAAGAGAAGTAAAAAGAGCATCACGTTCCCTTCCACAAATCAATTACACTACGTATAACTAAAGAATTTCTAGACTCGACATCGACCAGTTTGGCTTGAAGATCCTACAGGCAGTCTGGCTCTGATGCCAACGCTGTTAGGACCCCGTTCCTAAGTCACACCGATCTAGCCTGTAACACTTCATATCACCTTGTAGCCTCACACAAGGTATTCCCACTGCTGTAGCCTTACCTAGGTAGGGACAGTTTGCACCTTTTGGCTCACGTATATGACTGTGTCGCTAGAATCCATATGATAGAGAACCCAGGCTGACATGACTAGTCGTAAGCCCAAGGTGGCACAAGCTTACAAGGACAAGCATACATGACCCAGTGAAAGTGCAACTATCCCTAGGTGGTTTTGGTAATTCCTAACAACATATACCTCATTTAGCTAATGCTATTTCAAGATAAATATTTCAGGAAAACTCATTGATTGGCATGGCATGGATGAGAAAAGTGGACCCCTCAAAATGCTAAGGACAAAAGGATTGACTCAAGCTCAAAGCTCAAGACTCTACATTTTCTATTTTAGTGATCCAAGATCACATTGAGTCTATAGGAAAAGCCAATACTATCAAGGAGTGATGAGGTGTTGCTTAATGAGGTTCTTGCTCAAAGTGCTTAGTGATATGCTCCAAAGCCCTCAACTACTTTCTCACATCCACATATGACCTAAACCAAAAGTCAAACTTGGCCCTACCGATTCTTCCTATCCGGCGCCACCGAGTTCAGATGTCATAGCCACTGCCACAAACACTAGGCAAATCAGTCTCACCGATAGGGATCTCGGTCTCACCGAGATGGGGTTGCAATCTCTCTATTTCCCTTCGTAACATTTCGATTCCACTGATATGAGCGATCGGTCCCACCGATATTGCAATGTAAACTCTCTGTTTCCCTTTCGTAACATTTCCATCTCACCGAAATGAGCGAATCGGTCCCACCGAGTTTACCTGACCAACTCTCTGGTTAGCTTATTACCAAAATCGGTCTCACCGAGTTTGTGTAATCGGTCACACCGAGATTACGTTATGCCCTAACCCTAATCATATCGGTCCTACTAAGTTGCATGTCGGTCCCACCGAAAATCCTAACGGTCACTAGATTTGCTAAATCGGTCCGACCGAGTTCCTCAATTCGGTCCCACCGAGATTGGCAAATTGTGTGTAACGCTTAGATTTTGTGTGGAGGCTATATATACCCCTCCGCCTCCTCTTCATTCATGGAGAGAGCCATCAGAACGAACCTACACTTCCAACTTGCATTTTCTGAGAGAGAACCACCTACACTTGTGTTGAGGCCAAGATATTCCATTCCTACCATATGAATCTTGATCTATAGCCTTCCCCAAGTTGCTTTCCACTCAAATCTTCTTTCCACCAAATCCAAATCCTGTGAGAGAGAGTTGAGTGTTGGGGAGACTATCATTTGAAGCACAAGAGCAAGGAGTCCATCATCAACACACCATTTGTTACTTCTTGGAGAGTGATGTCTCCTAGATTGGCTAGGTGTCACTTGGGAGCCTCCGACAAGATTGTGGAGTTGAACCAAGGAGTTTGTAAGGGCAAGGAGATCGCCTACTTTGTGAAGATCTACCGCTAGTGAGGCAAGTCCTTTGTGGGCGACAACCATGGTGGGATAGACAAGGTTGCTTCTTCGTGGACCCTTCGTGGGTGGAGCCCTCCGTGGACTCGCGCAACTATTACCCTTCGTGGGTTGAAGTCTCCATCAACGTGGATGTACGATAGCACCACCTATCGGAACCACGACAAAAACATCCGTGTCTCCTATTGCGTTTGCACTCTCCAAACCCTTCCCTTTACATTCTTGCAAGTTGCATGCTTTACTCTCCGCTGATCATATACTCTTTGCATGCTTGCTTGAATTGTGTTAAGATTGCTTGAACCGTGCTAAGTTGCTAAAATCTGCCAAGAACTAAAATTGGGAAAAGGATAGATTTTTATTTGGTCAAGTAGTCTAATCACCCCCCTCTAGACATAGTTTCGATCCTACAAGTGGTATCAGAGCTTTGGTCTCCATTTGCTTTGATTTCCATAGCTTTTGGTAGTCATAGCCTCGGTTTCACAACCTAGGAGAGTATGGCGTCTAGCGAGGGAAATTACCACCGTAGAGGTCCTTACTTTGATGGTACTAATTTTGCTAGCTGGAAGCATAAGATGAAAATGCATATTCTTGGACATAACCCCGCCGTTTGGGCTATTGTGTGTATTGGCTTGCAAGGTGAATTCTTTGATGGGAGAGAACCGAACCGTGAAGCTACCGCCGAAGAGTTGAAGATGCTGCAATACAATGCTCAAGCTTGTGATATCCTCTTCAACGGATTGTGCCCCAAAGAATTAAACAAAATCAGCCGTCTTGAGAATGCAAAGGAAATTTGGGATACTTTGATTGATATGCATGAAGGTACCGACTCCATCAAGGAATCCAAGTTGGATGTGCTTCAAAGTCAGCTTGACAAATTCAAAATGAAGGATTGTGAAGGTGTTGCTGAAATGTACTCTAGGCTTGCTTTTATCACAAATGAGATTGCCGGCTTAGGAAGTGAAGAGATGACCGACAAATTCATCGTCAAGAAGATCCTAAGAGCTTTGGACGGAAAATATGATACCGTGTGCACATTGATCCAATTGATGCCCAATTACAAAGATCTCAAGCCAACCGAAGTCATTGGAAGAATTGTTTCTCATGAGATGTCACTCAAGGATAAGGAGGAGCTCCACAACAAGTCAAGTGGTGCTTACAAAGCCTCATGTGAAGCCCCCACATCATCAAGTGAGAAACAAACCTTCAATGAAGAATTGAGCCTAAGGGTGAAGAACTTTAACAAGTTCTACAAGAGTAGAAGCAAAGAAAGAAGTTACAAGTCAAGGTCCTACAATGACAAAAGATCTTCTAGTCGAGAGAGTAATTGCTACTATTGTGGAAGACTCGGACACTATTCTAATGAGTGTACGTCACCCTACAAGAGAAGAGAAGATTCTCCAAAAATAAGAAGTAGAAGAGAGGAATCACCATCAAGAGAGAGAAGGAGTAGAGATGATCGTTATGAATGAAGAACATCCCGGAGAAGCAAGTTTTCGGAAAGGAAGGACAAGTCATCAAGGAGCTACACAAAACGAAGACATCAAGATCATGTTGGTGAATGGGTATCCGGCTCCAACTCCGACAATCACTCCGAGAGAAGCTATCACTCCAACTCCTAATATACTCAAGATGAAGGTGTTGCCGGTCTAGCACTTGTATCACCCAACTCCTACGACATATTTGATTCACCAAATGAAGGACTTGGAAGATGCTTCATGTCTAAAGGCCCAAAGGTGTCACACCACGAGTATGTTGACTTCAATAGTGATGAAGATGACTTGTTAGGTGATGATGATTTACTTGTTGACAACTCTAGTGATGAATACTATGATGAAACATCAATTAATCATGCTAATCAAGATAAAACGAATGACAACGATAAGGAGAAGATTGAGCTTCTAACTAAATAAATAAACACTCTTAAGTTATCTCATGAAACTATCTTAGAAGATCATCGAGAACTTTTAAGGACTCGTTAGAAGTTACGCTTTGAAAAGCTCAACCTTGAGCAAGAGCATGAGTTCTTAAAGGCAATCAATGATGATCTTCGCAAGAAAAGTTCTTCTGACATTGCCAAGCGTTTACTCTTATCCACTTGGATGCTTCATGTCAAGTCTAGTAACAAGAACAAGAAAGATTATTCCTCTAGTAGTAACAATAATCATGCTAAATCCAATGTTGTTGCTTCTAGTAGTTCTCTTGATTCCACTAATGATTCTCTTAGCCAAGTTACACTTGAGCAAGAAAATAGTTTATTTAAGGGAATTATAGAGAAAGGTGTTTACAAGAGCCTTGCCGGGAGTAAGCAATTCGAGGAAATTGTACGCGAGCAAGGAAGGCACCAGAAGAACCAAGGTGTTGGTTTTGAACGAAAGTTCAATGCCAATGGAGTTGAGTGGGAAGAAGATCAATACCCCAAGACGAAGTTTGTTCCTTAACAAGAGAAGTATGATCCCACTTCTTTCAAAGGGACAGAAGCTCAAGATGATCTTCCACCACAAGACCACAAGCAAAAAGGCAAGGACAAGCTTCAAGAGGAGATTGATGCATTTGAAGAAGCTCCTAAGGTCTTGGTCAAGTGGGTTCCCAAGAATACATCAAGTTCTACTTCATCAAGTATGACTACAACTCCAAGGATTCCCATCAAGATGATTTGGATCCCGAAGAAGAAGAACTAGAGAGTTCTTGAGGGTGACTCCGCCAACGTACTTCACTCTTATCATTTTGGCAAGAACAAGTGCAATCAACTTCCACATCTTGCACTAGTTCAAGGAGTCACAAACCCTCTTGTTGGTAAGACAAGGGACAAGGTAACCTAATGCTTTCATAGACATCATCTTGTGTGTGCTTCACTCTATGTCTATGGATATCCTTGTTTGTTCCTTGTGGGACTAACCCGTGTAGGTATTGAAAGTGCAACTCACTCCAAAGGATTGCTCCAAATGATCTACATCAACATTGAGCATCCACAGCTTCAACACCTACATGAAATCATCATCGACAAAACCCAAGGTTAGTTCATCCCTCTTAGGGGGAATCTCACATCTAGGGGGAGCTTTACTCTAAGAATTGATTCAAAGCAACTCTAATGGTGTGAACACAACAATGCTTTATGTAAAAGTGGTAACCCCACTTGTGCTTAAACGATGAGTATGACCTATGATCCCTGTTCAGGAATCCATCCGATTAACCAGTTAATTTGCCGATTAATCCCTACTCATAGGGTCACCGAGAAGCCGATAAACCGATAAATCGTCCGATTAATTGACTAAATGGCTGATTAACTTGCCAATTAGCCTATTAATCCCCTACTCGCCAGCCAACCGAGCAGTTACCAGTTAACAATTTCCTTAACAATGCCTATGATCAAATGTTCTCATTTGACTCCTAAGTCAATATACTCATATATAGATGACATAGCCATCACCAATTGCTTGATAGATGCTAGAATTGGTTGTGCATGCTTTGCCACATATTTCATTTGCCTGTGTGAGCATGTTGGTTGCATAGTTTACTCATTCGAGGACATCCACTTGTTGCTTGGATTGTTTGGCTTCTTCTTTTGCTAAGTGGATGGACAAGAATGCCTAAGAACCTTCTCTAGCTATCTATGCTTTTCTTGTCTCAAACTCTATTCATGCTACATCACAAAGTTTGATCAAGTCAGATTCGAACCACTCTGTGTGAGGAGCACTCGGAGTCCCCGATTCGTCATAGACTTAAACATCCAGAACTTCTTTGTGTGTTTTGATCTGACCGATCCATCCATTTCAGTCATACCGAGATCACTAAGTCGATCTAGGTTTTCAATCTCGGTGCAACCGATTTGAACTTTTCGGTCAAACCGAGTTGCAGTAACTGCTTGCAGTTATGCATCTCGGTGCCACCGAGTTGTTCCACTCGGTCACACTGACAGGGTCAGGCTATATATATCCCTGGGCCAAAATTTGGAAATTTCTCCAAACCCCTTCGCCCGCGCTCAGCCTGCTCTGCCTCCCTGGGTCTCTGGATCGTCCTCCTCGTCGCGAGCTGCCTCCCGCCGCTGGTCTCCGCCGCCGTCAATGGTAGTTGTCTCCGCCGTTGCCGCCGTAGCAGGCCCATCGCCGCACTTAGGGTATGGACTTGATCCTTGTGCTAATCTCACTCCGATTCCTAGCACATTGTTTTGCCATGTATCTTGCCACAATTGAGATCACTCTATCCAGCGAAATCTCTCCGTAGTTTAGTCGTGGATTGAAAATTTAGGGTTAGGTTTCCACCAAAATCATCTCGGACCAACCGAGTTGTAGAACTCGGTGCCACCGATTTGGCTAAGGCCATTGCACATGCGATTCTCGGTCTGACAAATAATTGCAAATTGATGTGACCGAGTTCAAGACTTTGTGAAACCCTAGCAGTCTTGGTGCCACTGGACTGTGACTTGGTCTGACCGGGTTCACTAGTTTAGGTCCCAAAAGCTGCTTCGGTATCACCGAGTTTTCAAATCGGTAGATCCAAAATGCTCTCTACGGAAAACTAAACTAAGTTTTTGACTCATTCTTTTGCAAAAACCTCTATACATTGTGATGCTCATACAATCTATCTCATCTATATCTATTCACAGGGTCTGCTGTTAGTGTTTGCATCATGTCAGATCAAAGTGACAGTTAGAACAAGTCTGAGGAGGAGGTTCATATGAGTGAGGGCACTAGTTCCTCTAGAAGCTATGATGATGGTAGCAGGAGGACACCCAGCAACTTGCCTAAGGCAGCCACCAGGGCCAGAAAGAAGAGAACCTCAGATTCTGAGTATGAGGACTATGTGGCTATTGAGGATGAGGCCACTTCCAAGAAGAAAGTTCTGAAAAAGTAATATGGCACAACTGCTGCCACTAAGCCAGGAATGCAGAAGAAGGCACCTGCAAGAAGGATTCCCACTTCCAAACCTAGGAAGGTTGCCACTGGTGAAACCATTAAGTTCACCATTGAGTCTAGAGATGAAGCTGCTGGCCAAGATAAGAAGAAAAAGAGAGTCAGAACCACTACTGCCAAGGTTCTTGGCAAGCCCTCTATGAGGAGAGACTCTGAAGAAGAAGAGGAAGAGGTTGCTGCACCAGCACCTAAAGCTCAAAAGCTTATGGGAGATGCTATAAGGTCAGGGGCTGCTCCATCAAAGCCCAAAGAAGCTCCCAAGGCAGCTGCTCCAAAGCCCAAAGCTGCACCCAAGAGGAATACAAGGAATATTCCTGCTGGAGAGAAGAACAAGGTCCGAGTGCCTGAAGCAGCTATTGAAGAAGAAGATGATGAGTCACATGTCTTGAGGAAGTTGAAGCCCAAAATTCCAGATCACAATGATGCTCATCCAGTAACTGAGGACATGAAGTTCAGGAAGGATGCAGGACTCAGACAGTGAAGGTTGACTGATCCCTATGCAGTCAGGTGAAGAACTGCTGTGATCTACAGGTTCCATACAAAGGAACAACAGGACTTCTATGAGACAGTGTTGCTTGACAAGAAGCCAATAGTCTGTGATATGAGATGGGTGGACTGGAAGTACATCAGGGAAAATGAAGAACACTACCCTGGAGTCTATGACAGTTTCAAGTCCTGTGGAGTAGAGGACTTTGTTGGGCAGAAGCTCACAAAGTGGAATGATGAGCTTATTATGCAGTTCTACTCCACAACTCATTTCTACCCAGATGGAAGGATTGTCTGGATGTCTGAAGGTACAAGGTACCAATCAACTGTTGAAGAATGGGCAAAATTGATCAATGATCCTAAGGAACACGAGGATGACTTGGATGTCTATGCCAAGAAGAAGAAGGATCATAACTCCATGGCACATATGTATAGAGAGATCCCAGATGCTGCTCTTGAGACACACAAATTTGGATCAGTACATTACCTTCTGTCAGGTTTGCCAACAATCAACTGGATCCTCAGGCATACTCTTTTGCCAAAGTCAGGTGATCACAAGATGATTAGAGCCCATGCAGTTAACCTGCTTCACATAATTGATGTGCCTCAAAAGTTCAAAGTCATGAGCCTAATAGTGGAAACTATCAAGAGGACAGCTGCAGATCAAAAAGGAAGTTGTGGGTATGCCCCATAGATCCAGGAGCTAATCAACTCCAAGATGGGCACTGGCACATATCTCTTGGACAAGGGTCACATGCCCATCTACCCATACTTTGAGGATAACACTGTGGTAATGGATGAGAATGAACCATCTTCTGTGCAAGCACAAGCAAAGAAGGAGAAGGCAAGGACTGAAAAGGCCGCGAAGATGCCAACCATTGATGAGGCATCTCAGTATCTTCTAAAGAGCAAGCAAGATCAGCTTGGCTACATGATTGCCTCCACTCCGAGGATTGAGAAGGGACTGGCCACCCTGACTCAAAATCAGGAGAGCTTGGAGAGGATCATGAAGCAGAAGTTCTATGATTTAGATGTGAAGGTCACTGAGATACAGTCAATTGTTGAGAAACTTCAAGATGAAGTGGAGGAGAAGAAGGGAAAGTCTACCACTGATGCATTTTCTAGAGTGCCCAAAGGTTAGAGATCTGCTGCAGTGCTAGTTACAGACACCAGATCAACTTCATCTACACCAGCTACAGCTTCAGTGCCACCAACTCCAGCACCTACTCCACTAGCTCCATCTACATCAACTTATGCCTTCGTCCTTGGAGTCTTATCTACACCACCACCTAAAGACCAAGCCTGAGAGTCGATCTAGCACTATGCATTTTTTATGAACTTTTTGGTAACTTGTTGCCAAAGGGGGAGAAAATGTATAGATCATAGGATTCGAGAGAGAGAGTGTTGCTTTTGTCCTCTCTTGTTTTGCTTTTTGGTGGTTGAACTTTGTCATTTGCTTTCTTGAGATACTCTATGCTTTTGTGTGATACTTGGATGATCATGTGTTTGATCATATGCTACCTTAATGCTTGTTGGATGACATTATCCTTTTATATCTCTATATGATCATTCACTTTGCTTGGTGATAACTGTATGTATTTAATTATTATCATTTTGAGCGCTCCACCAAGATGTATGTGACATGCAAGAGTAACCCATGATCCTAACTCTCTGTGCATTTGCAGTCCAAAGCAAATCTTAAACTATGCAAAAATTTAGGGGGAGCTCTTGCTTATCACATACTTCTCAAAGCGACAACATTTTTCACTCTTGTTATCATTTGTCGAAGCTTTGATCTATATGTTGTCATCAATTACTAAAAAGGGCGAGATTGAAAGTGCAACTATCCCAAGGTGGTTTTGGTAATTCCTAACAACATATAGCTCATTGAGCTAATGCTATTTCAAGATAAATATTTCAAGAAAGCTCAATGATTGGCATGGCATGGATGACAAAAGTGGACCCCTCAAAATGCTAAGGACAAAAGGATTGGCTCAAGCTCAAAGCTTAAGACTCTACATTTTCTATTTTAGTGATCCAAGATCACATTGAGTCTATAGGAAAAGCCAATACTATCAAGGAGGGATGAGGTGTTGCTTAATGAGGTTCTTGCTCAAAGTGCTTACTGGTATGCTCCAAAACCCTCAACTACTTTCTCACATCCACATATGACCTAAAGCAAAAGTGAAACTTGACCCTACCGATTCTTCCTATCCGGCGCCACCGAGTTCAGATGTCATAGCCACTGCCACAAACCCTAGGCAAATCAGTCTTACCGATAGGGATCTCGGTCTCACCGAGATGGGGTTGCAATCTCTCTGTTTCCCTTCATAACATTTCGATCCAACCAATATGAGCGATCGGTCCCACCGAGATTGCAATGTAAACTCTCTGTTTCCCTTTCGTAACATTTCTGTCTCACCAAAATGAGCGAATCAGTCCCACCGAGTTTACCTGAGCAACTCTCTGGTTAGCTTATTACCAAAATCGGTTTCACCGAGTTTGTGTAATTGGTCACACCGAGATTACGTTATGCCCTAACCCTAATCATATCGGTCCTACTGAGTTGCATGTCGGTCCGACCAAAAATCCTAACGGTCACTAGATTTGCAAAATCGGTCCGACCGAGTTCCTCAATTCGGTCCCACCGAGATTGGCAAGTTGTGTGTAATGGTTAGATTTTGTGTGGAGGCTATATATACCCCTCCACCTCCTCTTCATTAATGGAGAGAGCCATCAGAACGAACCTACACTTCCAACTTGCATTTTCTGAGAGAGAACCACCTACACTTGTGTTGAGGCCAAGATATTGCATTCCTACCATATGAATCTTCCCCAAGTTGCTTTCCACTCAAATCTTCTCTCCAAGTTGCTTTCCACTCAAATCTTCTCTCCACCAAATCCAAATCCTGTGAGAGAGAGTTGAGTGTTGGGGAGACTATCATTTGAAGCACAAGAGCAAGGAGTTCATCATCAACACACCATTTGTTACTTCTTGGAGAGTGATGTCTCCTAGATTGGCTAGGTGTCACTTGGGAGCCTCCGACAAGATTGTGCAGTTGAACCAAGGAGTTTGTAAGGGCAAGGAGATTGCCTACTTCGTGAAGATCTTCCGCTAGTGAGGCAAGTCCTTTGTGGGCGACAACCATGGTGGCATAGACAAGGTTGCTTCTTCGTGGACCCTTCATGGGTGGAGCCCTCCGCGGACTCGCGCAGCCATTACCCTTCATGGGTTGAAGTCTCCATCAACGTGGATGTACGATAGCACCACCTATCGGAACCACGACAAAAACATCCGTGTCTCCTATTGCGTTTGCACTCTCCAAACCCTTCCCTTTACATTATTGCAAGTTTCATTCTTTACTTTCCGCTGCTCATATACTCTTTGCATGCTTGCTTGAATTGTGTTAAGATTGCTTGAACCGTGCTAAGTTGCTAAAATCTGCCAAGAACTAAAATTGGGAAAAGGATAGATTTTTATTTGGTCAAGTAGTGTAATCACCCCCCTCTAGACATACTTTCGATCCTACACCCAGCAATGCATGTGTCAGTCAACAACGTGTGCAACCGAGTCGTAGCAAGCTACAAAGACTGAAGTAAAACGCCGCATGACATTTCCCTGAAGGGATAGACACAGGAGCAAAGAAGGACACATGCCGATCAATCCATGTGTTCCGGCAGCAGTAGCAAGCTACCATGGCTCAGTGGAAGCACTAGGAGTCATATCCCCATAAGATAGCCTACCAAGAATAAACAACTAGGTGTTGAATCCTACACATACCAAGCATTTCAAAATCATACACACAATATGCTCAAAATGTGCAAATACAATATGGCATCACAACAAAACTCTATGTCTCAAAGTATTTATTTAAAAGGCTCCGGAGAGCCATACATAACATATACATACAGGTAGGGGTCACACGACCCAACACTCAAGTCATACAAACATACAAGCACATGCGGAAGCTAAACTTGTCTTAGCACAGACAACTTAAAAGAAAGAAGGCTTGGTGAAGCCTGACTATCAACAAGGCCCTTCATAGGCTCAAGCTTGCCACCTGGGTAGCAAGCTACTCGTCAACATCGAGGTCTACATAGAATCCATCAGAGGGGGCGGTGTTCTACTCTGCAACAGTTTATTAAGCAAAGATGAGTACAAAGTTACTAAACAAGTCTTACATCAGATCCTATCATACATCAAACATTATCAACAAGGGTAGTGGTGTTTATTGCAGCAAGCCAGCTTTGACTCATGGATATCATATACTACGTCTATCAGTAGTTTGAATAAGATGAGATAGTGCACACGAGTCCACTAATCACCACGACAATACTCTACCATGGATCCACTCCCGTATTCCTACCAGAGGTCCATCCACAGCACTCACACTTGTCTTGAATCTGTTATGAGTAACCATTAACTAGTCTATGAACTTCCTAAGGACCCAAGTAGTCCATTACCATGGACGCGGATATTCAAATAGTTTGATAACCCTGCAGGGGTGTATTTCTTCACACACGCTTCCACCACTTATCATCGCTTACACGACATGTACTCGGCAACCTTCAAGAGAAAGCCCAGCAAGGGTGTTGGCCATGACCTGACTAACCACACAAGTCTCTAGTCCAGGTGTATCGCCTATGTAGGTTCCATTTGCAAGGAAGTCCGGCCAAGGTTTCCACTATGGCCCCAAACGATGTGTGTAGGGTTCCCGAATCCACCAAAAGGGCGTCTCGGTATACCGTGCCATGTACCTGTCGCATCATAGCCCACCCCTAGGGTCAGCGCTATGCACGGCCTCCCGCATACTACAAACACTAGAAACTACTTGCAACTCCTTAACAGAGGACAGGGCGATTAATAAGGCAAGAGAGTTACTTAAGGATCCCAATTGCTTGTAGTAGCTAATCTTGGATCACATACACGGAACTCAGTTCCTAGGGACGGTTCTAATGAAACAACCCACCATGTACTCCTACATGGGCTCTCATCGATACCTTTACCAAAACATGTTCAACACTTCACTCTCATTACCAGCACAATCGTTTCACTCTAATCCATCACCCAGATGAACCAGACCTAACACAACTCTAAGAATAGCAGGCATAGCATGGTAGGAACACAACATGGCTCAATCAACTCTTATACATGCTAGTGGGTTTCATCTAATTACTGTGGCAAAGACAGGTCATGCATTGGAAAGGGGTTCAACTACCACAACAAACAGTAGTTTGAAACGTTGTTGTCTTAATGTAGTAAATGAGAGCAGGAGCGAGAAGATGGGATTGTATCGAAATGATCAACAGGGTTTGCATGCCAGGTAGGGTGGTGGAAGGGTACTGCCGTTCGGCTGGATATTCACAGATATCCTCGGGTGCAGGACCTACCACGGAGATCACACCAGTAACACAAATCAATATAAGAAAATATGCAACAATATGATGCATGATCATGTCTGGCAAAATAAATGGGTTGAGCTGATACAACTAAAACCAGAAGGGTTTGAGCTGAACCAAGGGTTCAAATTCAAACTCAAGTTACGAAATTACAAAGTGCATTAATTGGTTTTGATCTATATAGTAAGTTTATGTTGCTGTTTCATGCATGAAACTAGTACCAACGGATAGATTGGAGTTTTCTGATAATTGTTCATATGTAAATCTTTTCCATCTGAGCTATAGATTATTTTCCATAATTTTTTTGAAGTTTAACCCTTTTTCTGGATTTTCTGGTTATTTAGAAATAATCTAATTCCAGAAAAATAATTACTACATTAGCACGACGTCAGTGAGTCAACGGGGCCGCTATCGGTGTTCTGGGAACCAGGGTACACAGATCTTCCTGCCTGCGGCCCACGCTGTGGCCCCCTCGACGGCCTGGTACGGCCCAACGGCAAGACCATCAAGACAAGACCCTCGCAAGGGCGCTGGACTCACGAGGCGTACGACATCAAGACCTCCGGAGGGAGCGGCCTCTACAGGTTGCCTCCCGAGGAGCGGAGATTACTATGCAAGTGCCTAGACTCACAAGGCTGCGGTGACGTGATCCATGATGACCAAGGCCAGGCGGGACCCAGCGGGCACAGAGGAGGCATTTCCCTATTTGGTGCTAAGGGAGCAGGGACAGACGTGGGTTCCCAAGGAATCCCCCAAAGCTTTCCATTCCGATGCTAGAATACCAAGACTATGGGCTCGGCAGGATGGATGTCATCACCGAGCCCACCGCAGCGTCACGGCGTGAAGCTTTGCAGGAGAAGACCACCTTTTGCCAGGATTAGATGTACCTCTTGTCCCCTTTCAAATTGGCCGTTGTGGGATCCCTTCCCGCCTATGTTTTGGGGAACATGACCATGCCACTATAAACATAGGTTAGCCACCACCATATATAGATCGCGGGAGGAATGGGGGTGGACCGGTCGGTCGACTCATTCTCACCCCTGAGCCCTTGCGGGGCTGCTCATCCACTGTACCAGTTCATCCTCAAACCTCCTCACGAGGCCAATCCACCACAAAGTAGGAATAGGGTTTTAAACGACAAGGTGCCCGAACCTGGGTAAACTACTGTGTTCATCTTCTTCCCTGCTCACGCAAATCCGACAAGGCTAAGCCATAGGGTGGCGAGCTCAAGACTTGAGAGGTTGAGATCTTTGCACACGCCCCATAGTTTGAACCTTTATGTGTATGCAGAGCCCTGAATCTAACATTTGGCATGCCAGGTAGGGTGTGTCGAAGTCCACCTTCCGCCCGCTTCATACCTGCTTCGTTGCTTCCATAGCCGACGGGTGCCGGATCCGCGTAGAGCGCCGGGATGCTCGCGTAGCCCAGACGGCTCCCGTGGGAAATGGTGCCCCACGCCGCTCTGCCTCTCCCACTGTTAACGCTGCTATCGGCATTCTAGGAACGGGGGTCCCTAGACTTGTCTGACTGCGGCCTGCAGCGTGGCTCAAGCAGTGGCCCAGTATGGCCCATCTTCATCAACCCAAGTTCAAGACCCTCGCGAGGGGCCAAGCCTCGTGGGGCGGACGACACAAGGCTTCCCCTGGGGCGGCCTCACCACGCAGGCTCGCGAGGAGGCTGAGAGATCAAGGCAAGGAGTACCTCGCGAGGTGCTCGTGATGCAAGCCATGACGATCAAGACTAGGCGGGCGCTAGCCAGCGCAGTGTCCTCATTTCCTCTTTGGTGCAAAGGGGGCAAGCGCAGGCGCGGAGTACCGAGGCATCAGGCAAAGGTTTCCATATCGGTGCAATGAGACCAAGACCAGCAGAGCGGCAGGACGGAGATCACCGTGGAGCACAGGACGGCGTCATCACCAGTGCCTTTGGCAGTCGAAGACCAACTTTTGTCAGGATAGCTTGTACTAGCTGTCCCCCTTCAAAATGGCCGTTGTTGGCTCCCTTCCCGCTCAATATTTGGGAAGAGGACCAGGGCCTCTATATATAGAGATAGCCACCACAGTAGAAAGGGGAACTCATCTAGAACCAACAGAGACGGATAGAATCCTTCCCTGGTAGAACACCACACCAGCTCAAGAACACCCCTCGCGAGGCTGTTCTTCCTCTGTACTGTTCATCATCAGCCCAGAGGCAATCCACCACACCACACACTAGATTAGGGTATTACACCACAACGGTGGCCCGAACCAATATAAACCTCGTGTCCCTTGTGTTGTTCATCGTGCTAGCACAGAATCACGGCGAGGTTTTGGGGCTTGAATCGGTAGGGAGAAGATCTTCGTGCGCACCCCAGAGTTCGAACCTAAAGGGTTTTGCCGGTACCCGATATCCGACATTTGTCGCGCCAGGTAGGGGTGCACCGGAATCTTATTTCCGCTGTTCTGTGTTCCATAGCTTCGTCGCATCCATGGCAGACGCTTGCCGAGCTCGCACCGAGTGTCAGGCTGCTCTCGCCGCCCGTGTCGCCCAGACAGCTCCTGTCGGTGGGCCTCCTCGTCGTTCTATGTCGCCTGCCACCAACGCTGCCACCAGCCTGCCGGAGAACGAGCAGCAAGCATCGTCGCTACATCCCTCAGTGCGGCGGGAAGGCCGCACTGCCACTCCGTCGCTAACTCCAGCCGGTTCGTCATTTCACGCTCGTCGCGCTCCCGCGGACGCGGAGGCCGCGTTGCTCCTGGCACGTGAGCTCCTGCACTACCGCCCCGTCGACGACCTCTACGAGGAGTGGCTTGCTCGCATCACCGAGCTTGTCAGCGCCGTAGGGGACTGTCCTACGCCGTCCCTCTCGCTGCCTCGCCCTCCGTCCTGCATGGGCGATGCAGCTCAGGGGGTGCCTCCGCCACCTCCTCCCCAAGAAGGCACCCTGGCCCCAAGGCGCGCGGACCCTGGACAAGACCCACCTGGTGACCAAGTGCGCAAGATCTTAGGAGGGGCGTCTCTCCCTCCTCGAGCTTCCAGTTGCTGACCCAGAAGAGAAGAAAGCCAAGGCCAAGGACGTGGAGCGCAAAGGAGCAGCTGTGCTCGCAGCAGAACTAGACATGAAGCGCGGCAGGGACCAGCCAGAGTCGTCCAAGGGTAGCCGATTCTGTGCCTACCACAACCTCTACACCCACAACACCAACGAATGCCAGGAACTCAGAGCCGTTCAAGAAGGAGGCCTCGGTCGACGCCCCGAGCACAACGACCGGGGCTACAACCGAGGAGGAGGAAGAGGTGGAGGACGATGGGACGACTGGGACCCTCGCCAGGAGTGGCGTGACCGCCCTCACGTGGATCGCTGGCAGGACCAGCCTCGCTAGGGGGCTTGGAGGGATCAGCCTCGCGAGGGTGCTTGGAGGGATCAGCCTCGCGAGGATCGCCCGCAGGGCAACACAGGCCTTCCTCCTCTGCCACCACCGCCAAGAAGGAATGACGAGCACCACCAGGATGAGGGGGCTGGGGGCTTCCAGGAGCCACGTGCTATCGCTTGAATCTTGTGCGGAGCCCAGGCCCCAGCCTCTCAGTGCATCTTCAAGCAGTTTGCTCGCGAGGTGAATGCAGTCCTCCCCAAGATCGAGGCCACGCGCCCTATCAGGTGGTCCACGTGCGCCATCACTTTCAGCTCAGCGGATCAACTCAAGTGTGTGGATACAGCTGGCATCCTCCCAATTCTTTGCTCCCCAGTCATCAGCAATGTGCAAATTACCAGGACTCTCATCGATGGCGGCGCAGGGTTCAACATTCTATCCGTCGAGATGTTGAACAACCTTCAAGTGCCTGATGATCAAGTTCAGCCTACCAAGCCTTTATCAGGAGTCACTGACGGCTCCACCACCCTGATAGGGCAGGTCCGCCTCCCTGTCACCTTCGGACAGTGCAGCAACTACCGTACCGAGCTCATCAACTTCGACGTTTCCCACATTCGCCTCCCATACAATGCCATCCTCGGGTATCCAGCCCTGGCCAAGTTCATGGCAGTGACCCACCATGGTTACAATGTCCTCAAGATGCCCGGAAGCGGCAGAATCATCACAGTCCCCTACGAAGAGAGGGATGCGGTGTGCTCCCTCGAGCGCTACTTCCAAGCTGCATCAATCGAGAACCCGGACCACAAGAGCGAGAACCCTCCTGAGGCAGTCCCCAAGAAGAAGAAGACATCGCCCAGCTCAAGGCCTCAGGAGGATGGCATCTCCGGAGGTGCCGCGTCAGGATCCGCGCCTGTGCAAGGGGCACCTCCCTCCATCGCATAGGAAGGTGCGCCCGGCGCCCTTCTCGGGTAGGGCTCGGGGGCTCTCTTCTGGAGGGCCTCAGACTTTGCCAAGATTACGAGGGAGGCGCTCGGGCACCACTTGGAGGCGTGCCTTGCGGTACGTTTCCCTCAGGAAGGCATGGGGCAAGGGAGGCCCAACCCTCAGGAGTTCATCACCAAGACCACTCAGGAGCTGCAGCAATCAAGAGTCATACGCGGCGATCACCGTCTGCCCGACGTAGCCTCCCATCCAGGCGAGGATGGCGGGCTGCGCGTCTGCATCGACTACCCATGGCTCAGCCAAGCCGCGTCTCAGGAGCGCTTCTAGCCTTCGCGCATGGGACGTTGTGAGAGTCTGCCACATAGCTAAGTTCGCATGCCTTTTAGCCTGCCGAACATGGCTGCCACTCACCAGCGTCATCTGTGGAGCATTCTGGTGGCTCAGGAGGCCAGGCAGCACACGGTCCTGGCGGAGATGGAGATGGTCCTCGAGGAACTGCCTGGAGCCCCAGAGCCTCTCGAGGCTCAGGGCTCCGGTGGGTCGTGAGGGCCGGTCTCTTCATCGTGCATCTTTAGCTACCCCAACATCCTCTACAAGGGTATCAGGTGACATCTTTCGAAGTTCATTTCAGCTAGGAGCGCCCTCAGGGTTGCATCATTCCTAGGTCGTATGGGTCTGTCCCTGCGGCATGTATCCCTTTTGCTTATGTATTTAGTTTACCTTGCTGGGGGAGCCCCTCGGGCTGCATCATCCCCAAGCCGCTCGGGCCTGACCCAGTGGCATGTATCCTTCCTGCATCTATCTAAGCTGATTTGCCTTTCATGCTTAACCTGCCTGTGATAATCTCCTACTCGATAGACACCTACCTTTGGAGCCGCTCGTGCTGGGACAGCGCTTGTGCATGGGTCCGTCCCTGCAACGTCGATAAATCTGAGTGGTCGAGCTCTGGCCCACGGCAGCCCCGCAAGCGTCACCTCACCAGGCCCTCAGTGCCCTCACCACACTCTCGGAGCAAGCAATGGCTGGCTGGCAATCGTAATGGCAACCCATGCTTTTCTCGAGTTGGTTTACAGGAAATTCCTGAGGACTAAAATGGGGGGCATCACGAGCTCTCTCTCTCTCTCTCTCTTGCCCGCGCGATCCGCTTGCGCGTTAAAAGGGGGGCTCCTAAGCATCGTGAATGAGGAGATCTTACTGGCACTCCAACCCTCACCCCCTGGCCTTGTCCACGGCATCGTGACCTGGCATACCAGCGGCGGTTGAGATCGCTCGAGGGTCGGTACCTGTGGACGTAGAGGACGAAGGAGAGTGCGGGAATGAGAGGGGAAGCTCGTGAAGGCCTAACCCAACTACATCCCAGTTGCAGACGTGCAAGTCCGGCGCCTCGCGAATGAACAACTCCATGCTTTCGAGATAAGTCTCGCCCCTGGAATAGCTAATTGATGCGACACAAAACCTCGACTTAATACTACTCTGTGACGGCGACGTTGCCTTCCTTTCTCACCTTTCGGCGGCTGCTTGAGCGCTAAAGGGGACCTCCTGAGCATCGCGCCTCAGGGGCTCTTACTGGACCTCGGGCCGCTCACCTCCTGGCCTTGACCACGGCACCGCGACCTGGCATACCAGCGACGGCTGAAGCCTGCCTGGGGACCGGGACC
The DNA here is from genome assembly GCF_002162155.2 of Triticum dicoccoides. NCBI lineage: Eukaryota > Viridiplantae > Streptophyta > Magnoliopsida > Poales > Poaceae > Triticum > Triticum dicoccoides. The sequence continues at coordinate 272,687,997 of NC_041387.1, read as the reverse complement.
TATCAGTGTAGAGCACCAAGTCGTCGCGAGATTAGGAAGGGGGAGCCAAGCCGGAATAGGACATGCATTTGCACCGCTTCATAATAAGGATAATATCAACAAAAGACATTGCGGACCGTCTACATGCCCCACGGGGTGTTTTCTCAATTCCTCGCAGGGAACAAAGGGTGCGAATCCTAAGGAGCCCTAACTACATGCGCCTCCATGGTCGACGCCATCATCAACAGTGGGCCACGGGAGGTCGGCGCCAACCCCATCCAGATCAGCCGTGCTGGTGGCCTGATGCAGCCGCCTTCCTCCAGGCACGACGCGAGCTCGCGGGCACGTAGCTGTCATCGCTCGTCTCCGCAGTCACGGAGAGCTCGGGAGAGTCGCTGGACTCCCAAGCATCGCCACTGCTGTGAGAGGAGCCGTTGGGGAAGCGTGTGGCAGGCCTAGCCCTTGCCACATCGATGTCCTAGCTGCCTCCTCTGGGGCAGCACTCCAGCCGGCGGCCTTTTGCATCGGAGACCTTGAAGAGCATCAAGGATGCACCATCGTACTCAAAATGAATCACGAGGGCACCCTCTGTTCGGCAAATCCGGGCGATTTCGCCCCAGCCTCGGGTCATGTAGACCTTGCCCGGAGCGACGACTTCTACCTCCGCTCCGGTCGCTGGAGTACCATAGTCAGCGTGCTGCAACCAAAGCTCAAGAGGCCCCCTCGGCGGAATCTCGAAGGCGAAGAAGGGAGGAAAGCGGATCTAGGTGCTCGGGGGCATCGCGGCATGGAGCACGAGCTCGCGAGAGGAGTCCGTGGCGTGGAGTCCAGGATCAACGGCGCACACTGCCATGGCTCGTCGACTCCTTCTCCGTGGCCCTCGGCCCGGGCGTACAGGGGGAGTGGGAACCCAGGAGGTGGCCACTCGCACCAAGGCCTCATCATCTCCAGCCTCGCAACTTTGTCGCGGCGGCCTGGGACCGGCCATTTCTTCGGTGGGAGCGGGTCAGGCCCCTCCCGGGGGGCCTTTCCTTTCTCCTTGGCTGAGAACCGGCGTATCGGTGCCATTGGCGTCGAGAGCGAAGGTCGAGCGGGAAGAAGAAGCAGGCAGAGCAAGAGGAAATGGGAAACAGGAGCTCACACCTCTCCGTACTTATAGTCCAGAGGAGGCCAACCGTCGGCCTCCACGATCGCACGTAATCACGACTCTTTTTGCATGCAGCAGGGACTCGTCAAATCGAGCAGTTGCCGAGGCAGCATGGGGAAGCGAAGACGCCCACGTGTAATCAACCGCCATGCGGCTACCAAGGCCGCAGGCTGTTGGGGCCCACGGCGCTCCATACTTGCCCTTTGGCTTCGCTGCTAAGCCAAGTCCCAGCGCGCCTTGGGCCCAGGGGCTACTGTCGGTGTTCTGGAAACGGGCGTCCCTAGACTTGCCTGCCTGCGGCCTACAGCGTGGCTCAAGCAGTGGCCCAGTACGGCCTGTCTTCATCAACCCAAGTTCAAGACTCTCACGATGGGCCAAGCCTCACAGGGCGGACGACACAAGGCTTCCCTTGGGGCGGCCTCGCCAGGCAGGCTCGCGAGGAGGCGGAGAGATCAAGGCAAGGAGTACCTCGCGAGGTGCTCATGATGCAACGCAGTGTCCTCGTTTCCTTTTTGGTGCAAAGAGGGCAAGCGCAGGCGCGAAGTACCGAGGCATCAGGCAAAGGTTTCCATATCGGTGCAACAAGCCTAAGATGAGCAGAGCGGCACGACGGAGATCACTATGGAGCAGAGGACGACGTCATCACCAGTGCCTTTGGCTGTCGAAGACCAACTTTAGTCAGGACAACTTGTACTAGTTGTCCCCCTTCAAAATGGTCGTTGTTGGCTCCCTTCCCGCTCAATATTTGGGAAGAGGACCAGGGCCTCTACATATAGAGATAGCCACCACAGTAGAAAGGGGAGCTCATCTAGAACCAACAAAGACGGATAGAATCCTTCCCTGGTAGAACACCGCATCAGCTCAAGAAGACGCCTCGCGAGGCTGATCTTCCTCTGTACTGTTCATCATCAGCCCCAGAGGCAATCCACCACACCACACACTGAAACAGGGTATTACACCACAACGGTGGCCCGAACCAGTATAAACCTCGTGTCCCTTGTGTTGTTCATCGTGCTAGCTTAGAATCGCGACGAGGTTTTCGGGCGTGAATCGGTAGGGAGAAGATCTTCGTGCGCACCCTAGAGTACGAACCTTAAGGATTTTGCCGGAACCCGATATCTGACAGCTGCCACTAACCCTGGTGCTCGCGATCAGCAGGATTCCTCACTACCACCTTCCGTGCGGCATGATGGCCGCACTGCCACTATGTCGCCCACTCCTGCAACGGCATCGTCCTCCCATGCTCGGGACGGACCGGCGAATACGCAGGCTGCGCTACTCATGGCGCACGAACTATTGTGCTACCATCCTTCTAAAGATCGTTACGATGACTGGCTCAGGTGCATCATTGAGCTCGTCAGCACCATCGGCGAAGTCCCTGCACCGTCCTGCTTGTTCCGTCCCCCACCGTCCCAGGCGGGCGACGTGGCACATGGTGCGCCTCCCCCTCCTCCTCTGTGCGGTGCCGACAGCGAGGCCAGGTGTGATGCGCAACCGAGTGACCCTCCACGCGGAGCACCGGTGCGTGATGAAGCAAGCTGCCAGGTGGTGTAGCGACCACAATGTGGCGCGCGCGCTCCCAGCGCCGTCGCGCCAGCATCAAGACCATGCAGCGCTTGAGATTGTGGTGTGTGGTCGTCAATACCGAGCTCCGCCTACATGTTCTACCCCCGGTGAGTGCGGCAGGCTGCCGCTTCTTCACCCTAGAGCTGGGTCGTGTAGTTTGTCCTGGAAAGTCAAGCCGGATCTGGCTCTGCACTACGACGACACCCCTAATCCCACGGAGTTCCTCCAACTCTACTCTCTGAGCATCGATGCATCCAATGGTGACGAGAAGGTCATGGTGAACTGGTTCCCCATGGATCTCAATGACGGCGCATGCTCCTGGCTCCTCCACCTCCCAGAGGGGTCGATATCCTCTTGCGATGAACTTCACGAGCATTTCATCGGCAACGCCCAGGGCACCTGTGATCGCGCTCCTGCAGTGGGCGACCTGTATTGCATGAAGCAGCAGCCATGCGAGAGCTTGCACAAGTACATACAACGCTTCACGAACGTTCGCCTCAACATCCCAAAGACGTCGAACAGGACATCATCTCAGCGCTCACCGATGGCGTTCGGGACGTCAAGATGAAATAAGAGCAAACTATCCATGATAACCTGTGCTCGGCCCTGGAGATGTTCAACCTAGCGAACAAGTGCGTGAGGGCCAAAGAAGGCCGCCTCTCCCTCATTGAGCTTCCAGAGGCTTACCCTGAAGAAAAGAAGGCCAAGGCTAAGAAGGCGAAGCACAAGGGCCCCAGAGTGCTCGCAGCCAAGCCTGAGATGAAGCGTGGCCATGACCATGATGAGCCTCCCAGGGGCAACCGCCCGTTCAGGATCTTCCACAACGCTCACAGCCACAACACCGACGACTGGTAGGAGCTTAGGGCACTTCATGATGGACGCCTCGGCCGCCGCCCCAAGAATGGTGACCGTGGCTATGGCTGTGGAGGAGGTCGCGGTGGAAGCCGCTTGGACAACCGCGACAATTGCTAGGACTGGTGCGACCTGCCTCACGAGTACCATTGCCATGATGAGCCTCATGACGGGCCCTAGTGAGGGAGTCCTAGATTAGGGGGTATCTGGACAGCCGGACTATATATTTTGGCCGGACTGTTGGACTATGAAGATACAAGACTCAAGACTTCGTCCCGCGTCCGGATGGGACTCTCCTTTGCGTGGAAGAGAAGCTTGGCGATTCGGATGTTAGATCTCCTTCTTTGTAACCGACTCTATGTAACCCTAGCCCCCTCCGGTGTCTATATAAACCGGAGGGTTTAGTCCGTAGGACAACAACAATCAGAATCATAGGCTAGCCCTAGGGTTTAGCCTCTACGATCTCGTGGTAGATCAACTCTTGTAATACTCATATCATCAAGATCAATCAAGAAGGAAGTAGGGTATTACCTCCATCGAGAGGGCCCGAACTTGGGTAAAACATCGTGTCCCCTGCCTCTTGTTACCATTATCCTTAGACGCACAGTTCGGGACCCCCTACCCGAGATCCACCGATTTTGACACCGACATTGGTGCTTTCATTGAGAGTTCCTCTGTGTCGTCGCAGCAAGGCTTGATGGCTCCTTCAATCATCAACAACAACGCGTTCCAGGGTGAGACTTTTCTCCCCGGATAGGATCTTCCACTTCGGCGGCTTCGCACTGCCGGCCAATTCGCTTGGCCATCTGGAGCAGATCGATAGCTACGCCCCTGGCCATCAGGTCAGGTTCGGAAACTTGAACTACGCGGCCGATATCCGCGGAGACTTGATCTTCGATAGATTCAGGCCTACGCCAGGAGCGCTGAACAGTCACGACGAACACGGCTTAGATCTGCTGTCAAGAAATATTCGGGATATCGCCCCTACAATGGCTCTGGACCTAAATCCGGGGCAGATCGCGCCGTCCGAGCACGGGTGGATGGACCCGGAGGACGCATACTCATCGGCGGTAGAGCCGAACACATACTCCACCTCCAAGGAAATCTATGTCACCGGACCCCCAGACTTGTGTCCGGTTGTATGTTCCAGACCGTACGCATCCGGGCCCATCGAATCAGATTGGGCTCCGGTAATGGAGTTCACCGCTGCGGATATCTTTCAGCACCCCCCTTTGGTGACGTGCTAAACTCTTTAAGGTCCCTCTTTTTGTCGGAGGACTCTTGGCCGAACTATGTCCGGCTCGAGGGGGATTCGGATGACGAAGAAAATCTCCGCCCACCCACCACCCAGTTAATAGCCACTATCGATGACGTAACAGACATGCTTGACTTCGACTCCGACGATGCCGACGGTATGGACGTCGGTGCAGGGGACGATTTGGAACCACCGCCCACGGGGCGCTGGACTGCCACCTCTTCATATGATATATACATGGTGGACACGCCTAAGGAGGACAATGGTGACAAAAAGGACACAACGGAGGATAAAACACCGGACAAAAGCCAAAACGACGGCGCAGACGCCGCTCTAAATCCAGACACAGTAAAAATAGCGATAGCGCTGGAAAAATCGACACCCCAGTCAACTCCAAAGGCAACAACGACCATATGGACCTAGCGATGGATCCGGATGAGCCAGGTCACACCGAACATAGCCTGGAGCAGACGCCCGATCACAGCGATCCCGAGGGCCGAACTCATCAACCTGCCTCCGGAGAAGAGTACAGTCTGGACGACGATGCATTCATCATCCCGGAAAAATGTTTGGAACGAGATAACCTCCGCAGAAGGCTTATGGCCACTACGAGAAGCCTAAAGAAACAGAAGCAAAGGCTTAAGGCCGCGCAGGAAACGATCAACCGCAGATGGAATAAAGTGCTAGACACTAAAGAAAAATATGGTGACGATCGCCACACAAAGAGCTACCCAAAGCGCAAGATGCTGCCAGAATTCGACGATGAGGACATTCTGCCAAAGAACAATACGGCCAATAGGCCGGACCAACCACTTCATGACCATGATAGAGCAGCTACTGATGCGGCACACGATTTACGTGAGCTCCTGGACAAAAAGGCTGGCGCGACCAGGTCCATCTATGGATCTAGAGGACATGATCCGGCGCAGGACTACGGTCACCTAAATGATCAGACTAATCAAATACCAGTTCGGAATCAACACTGGACACAAGAACAGTCGACAGCATGCCACAACATGTCCAGATATAGAGGGGCTGCGCACCCTCTATGCTTCACCGAAGAGGTACTGGATCACAAATTTCCACAGGGATTCAAACCCGTGAACATAGAGGCATATGACGGAACGACAGACCCTGGGGTCTGGATAGAGGATTTATCCTTCATATCCACATGGCTCGTGGGGATGACCTCCACACCATCAAATACCTACCCCTCAAGCTGAAGGGGCCAGCTCGGCACTGGGTGAAAAGCCTCACCAAAAATTCAATCGGAAGTTGTTAAGAACTTGAGGACGCTTTCAGGGCCAATTTGCAAGGGACCTATGTCCGACCTCCGGACGCTGACGATTTAAGTCACATAATACAATAGACCGGAGAGTCCGCTCGTAAGGTTTGGAACAGATTTCTCACTAAGAAGAATCAAATTGTCGATTGTCCGGATGCCGAAGCCCTAGCGGCCTTCAAGCACAGTATCCGAGACGAGTGGCTCGCCACACACCTCGGCCAAGAAAAGCCGAGGACAATGGCAGCCTTAACAAGCCTCATCACCCACTTCTGCGTAGGTGAGGACAGCTGGTTGGCCCATAGAGGCACCAGTGACCCGGGCACATCCGAAATTAGGGATGGCAATGGGAAGCCATGGCGCAATAAAAACAAGCGTCGAAACAAGGTAGAAAGTCCGGACAACACGGCGGTCAACGTCGAATTCAGGGGCCCTCGACCCGGTTAACAAAAGAAGCCATTTAAAGGTAGCAAAGAGGGACCATCCGGCCTAAACAAAGTCCTGGACAAACTATTCCAAATTCATGGCACCCCCGAAAAACCCGCGAACCACACTCATAGAGAATGCTGGGTCTTTAAGCAGGCCGGCAAGTTAAATGCCGAACACAAGGGAAGGGAAACACCAAGTGAAGACGAGGATGAGCCTCGCCAGCCGAACAATGGGGGACAGAAAAAATTCCCACCAGAGGTAAAAACAGTAAACATGATCTACGCTACTCATATACCAAAGAGAAGGCGCAAACGCGCGCTCAGGAACGTATACGCTGTAGAACCCGTTGCCCCCAAACTCAACCCCTGGTCGGCCTGCCCGATCACCTTTGATCACAGGGACCACCCGACTAGTATCCGACACGGAGGATCGGCTGCCTTGGTGGTCTACCCAATAATCAACGGATACCATCTCACTCGTGTCCTCATGGACGGAGGCAGTAGTCTCAATCTAATATATCAGGACACTGTCCGCAAGATGGGGATAGACCCATCCAGAATCAGGCAAAGTAACACCACCTTTAAAGCGGTGATACCAGGCGTCGAGGCCCGCTACAGGGGCTCCCTCGTATTAGAGGTGACATTAGGTTCGCCCGATAACTTCAGAAGCGAGGAAGTACTCTTCGCCATCGCTCCCCTCCGAAGCGGTTATCATGCATTACTCGGAAGAACGGCCTTCGCTCACTTCAACGCAGTACCGCACTACGCCTACCTTAAACTCAAGATGCCCGGTCCATGTGGTGTCATCATCATTAGTAGAAATATAGAGCATTCCTTACGTGCGGAAGTGTATGTGGCGGCTCTAGCAGCTGGACACTAAGCGGCCTCTCCTATCAGAACGCATGATCGGTCGTTAAGACCACGGACACGGTTAGACGAGTCCGGCGCACCACCGTTGGTAACAGCCCAGATAAACCTGAGCCGGGTTCTATACAAGTAATCCTATAGAGGATATCAGGGGCTGCAAACATGCAATAAAGCCCTCCTTTTGGCTTGACCTTATTAACAGGCCAATGTCTAACACTTCTACTACCCATTGATAATAACCAACTTTTCGCACGATTACGCCATACTCTTTTGCTTGAGTTTTCCTCTTTACAGGCACCATTCATGCGACACCCTACCAGGACACGGCACAAAGGAGACAAACGCGTAGACGTGCAGCAGGGCCCCGCTCGAAGGTTTCTCTTTAGATTAAGCCCCTGTGTAAACCTTCTTTATTGTCTCTTGTTGCTTGACATCCCATGGGTACTCCATACACCCACAGGGGATACTGCCGTTATTGGCATTTCACCACGATAGACTAATGCACGTACCTGGCAAAATAGGGTTCATAATTAAGGGCGCTACTCAGCCCAGTATATGTTATAAAGTCTGAATACCTTCAGGAGTGTTCGGAGTCGCGAGTTTGGCCTTATATTCATCGGCTCCGAATCATGTCTTTGGTCAAATGTTGGGTTTGCCCGGCTCTTGGGTTTGCTGCCTTAGGTTCCGCTTCTATCGGCTAAGGCGGCCAAAAGAGAACTACTGTGATTGTGCCCTGGTTATTCCGGATGAGCACCTCAGTAGAGAAAGCCGAAAACTGACTATCATGATATAGCGAGAGACTGGTCAACCACTCGAGGACTCATCGGAATCTTTGGGATTCATCCGCATTAACGAAGGGCTGTTTCTCGGTCATGTACATACGCGCCCGTATCCGGATGCATGCGAAGGTACCAGGGGCTACATAGTAGCCCCACCGTCAAGCTCCTATGGCTAAGTGAAAGTGTTGCAGCTATATAGTCCGGTTGCCTAGTTCAACGTGCGATCACCTCCTTAATGGACCAAGACGTTGGATCAAGTGTGATTACGCATATTTTTTCAAACACCCCCGCATTATATGCGTGGGGGATGAAGCCAACGACTGCTAACTTTC
>NC_041387.1:272671892-272679138 GCF_002162155.2 Triticum dicoccoides | reverse complement strand
ACACAGGAGGCATAATAACACTTTCGGGCGAAAGTATAAACATAGCCTCTATAATAAAAATAGAATTGTTTTCACAATTGAACGACTTGTCACTCAAATATGACACTCTTTGAGCACTGAGCCTTTATTAAACGAGCACCTTCAGTCACCTGCTCAAAATAGTGCTCGGCTGGATCCTGGCTTCCTGCTGGATTCTGGGTTGCAATGATGGTGGCCCCCATATCCGCCCAATATATTTTAACATGGGCAAGAGCCATCCGCGCACCCTCTATGCACGCCGACCTCTTCATGGCATCGATTCATGATACGGCGCCAAGGAATTGTTGCACTAAACCAAAATAACTGTCCGGTGTCGGTCCCTTCGGCCATAGATGGTCTATTACAGACCTCATTGCCTGACCGGACAACCTATGGAGCTCAGCCACAGTGGCCATCCTGTCACTCAATGGCAACGGGCGCGTTGGAGCACTGAATTGCGACCATAACAACCTTTCTACTTCACTATCATTCTGGTCCTTGAAAAACTTGGTCGCATCAGCCGTAATTTTTGCCATATCCGCATACGCGTCTGCAGCGCTCTAGAGCTGATCCAGAGGAGCGTACTTTGGATCTAAGAACTTCATCCGCAACAAATAGGGGTTTCCAGCCGCGATTTTTTCGGCCTGTTGAAGCTCCTCCCACGCATCCCTAATTTTGGAACGCGCCTCCTTGGTCGCATCAAGGGCCTTCTTCAGGTCAGCCGACTTCGCTTGATAATTCTTTTCAAGGAGCTCATACTGGCCGGCGGCATATCTCAGCTCCATAGCCATCTTGGCTATTTTATCTTCGCTTCGGCAATGAGCAGCCTGTTCGGCTCTCAAATCTTCGGCCGCCTTTAGGGCAGCCGCATTGCTAGCCCGGGCTTGTTCCTTGGCTAGGGCAAGTTCCGCCCTCAAGGCCTTCGCGGCAGCAGCTCCGCCTGCAGCCAAAGCATATCACATTGCCATTATGCTCCTCTTAATATTTCCTATAACAAATGAGGAAAACAGAGCACATTCTCTGTGACTCGTCAAGCCGCTCGTTCACAAGCGTGACATCGGCGTACGCAACTTCAATCTGTTGCCTCGGTTCGACGAATTGAGCGGTCCGGTCTACCGCTGGACCCTTAGCCACCTGCGCATGAATGCAATGCGATCATTACTTGGGAGTGTGATCCTCCGTTTGCCCCCTAGGGCTGGCAACCAGAGTCTCTGGGGCTACTATCTATACGGAACACACCTAGCGCGTGTAGTACAACCAAAAAATTATGTATGTACCTCAAAGCCTTTGAGCAGGCTCTTAAAAGCTTCATTCAACCCGCTTGTGATGGATGAAATCTTCTCAAGCACCATGCCCGTTAACGCACGGTGATCCTCCGAGAGAGCAGCTCGCTCGAGAAGGCCCGTCAGTGTGTCCGGCCGGCCGCCGAACTGTACCGGACCCTTCTTATTGCCCCCCGTGGGAGCCGAACGCTCCGGGCCCAGGGCGGTCGAAGGGTTAACTTCTGGCCTCGGCGAATCTGGATTCCTCCGTGACGACATCCCGGGGTCGCCCACCTCATGGGGCAGAGAGGCAGCTGGGGTTTCACTCCCCATCATCTCTGGAAGAAGATCCCCCGAAGACGAACTCTGTCGAGAAGAGCTACTAGCCGGACTGCAAAGGATGGATCCTGGTTATTGTTCTCGGAGGAGGAAGCAGTAGCTTTGTACTTACGATTAACTTACAGCTCGGTGGAGGGCTGGCCTGTTTGCGAGCATGGCACGGTGCGGATGCCCTCCGGGGCAGGCCCCCCTGGTGAAGTTTTCTTCTATTGTCTAGGCACCTTCGTTTCCAAGTCTTCGGAGGCCGCCCTCTTCTTCCTGCGGGGGGAGGAGACCTTAGATTCCCCTCCCCGACTATCCTCCTTCGTGGAGACAGTAATTCTCCCGGTTTGGATGTGCAATGTGTGAAGCTCTGCTTCTCTACTTTTCCCTTCGTCTTTCCGCGAGGGCACTTGAATTAGCACACGACTAAGCATCCTGGCTATTGCAGGGCTAGGCGAGCCTTTGGGAAGTGGCGTCGGACACCTGATTCTCTCCACCTTGCTGAGCCAATCCTGGCCGCGGAAGGTTTTCAGAATAATGTTGTGATAAATATAAATGAAGTGTTCGGTTTAAGGGTTACTTACTTGGGTATCTGGGCGGTTGCAGCTCAGGCCCGCATCCTCGGTGGTGTCCGGACACTTTACTTGTGGTCCGAAGAATAACCTATACATCTCTTCGAGCGTCATGCCGAAGAAGTGCTTAATAGTTTGCAGACCTTCTGGGTTGAACTCCCACATCCGGAGAGGCCGACGTCTGCACGGCAAGATCTGTCAGACTAACATTACCTAAATTATGCTGACAAGACTAATGTCCCTCTCAATAAGCTCCTGAATGCGGCTCTACAATCTCGGTATGTCATTAGCAGGCCCCCAGTCTAGTCCCATGTTGGCCCACGACGCCAGTTGAGACGGAGGGCCCGAGCGGAAGTCGGGGGTAGCCGCCCACTTTGTGCCTTGGGGAGCTATGACGTAGAAACACCTCCGCTGCCATAGATCGGACACCTCCGGGAAGAAGCCCTCTGGCCAAGGGGCATCAGCGTTTCTGCTTATTACAGCGCCTCCGCACTCCGCGTGTCACCCCTCGATCGCCTTCAGCTTTACATTGAAGGTCTTGAGCCATAAGCCGAAGTGCGGGGTGATGTGGAGGAAGGCTTCGCACACGACGAAAAATGATGAGATGTGAAGGATGGAGTCTGGAGCTAGATCATGAAAATCTAGCCTTTAATAGAACATGAGCGTGCCTATCAGGCTACAGCGGCCGAAAACTCTGATAATGAGGGCGCTGTCCTGCCTCCTGAGGCCACCCCAAGAAGAAGAAGCTACTCCTCCGTAAGAGCAGTTGGGCCCCTGAGGCGCCCGCTGGCGGTGCATCGGGCCCCGCGCCCACCGCTGGGGCGCCTCTTCCTCTCGCATAGGAGGGCGCACCCGGTGAGGGAGTCCTGGATTAGGGGGTATCCGAACAGCTGGACTATATATTTTGGCCGGACTATTGGACTATGAAGATACAAGACTCAAGGCTTCGTCCCGTGTCCGGATGGGACTCTCCTTTGCGTGGAAGACAGGCTTGGCGATTCGGATGTTAGATCTCCTTCTTTGTAATCGACTCTGTGTAACCCTAGCCCCCTCCGGTGTCTATATAAACCGGAGGGTTTAGTCCGTGGGAAAACAACAATCAGAATCATAGGCTAGCTCCTAGGGTTTAGACTCTACGATCTCGTGGTAGATCAACTCTTGTAATACTCATATCATCAAGATCAATCAAGCAGGAAGTAGGGTATTACCTCCATAGAGAGGGCCCGAACCTGGGTAAAACATCGTGTCCCCTGCCTCCTGTTACCATTAGCCTTAGACGCACAGTTCGGGACCCCCTACCCGAGATCCGCCGGTTTTGACACCGACATTGGTGCTTTCATTGAGAGTTCCTCTATGTGTCACAGCAAGCCTCGATGGCTCCTTCAATCATTAACGACAACGCGGTCCAGGGTGAGACTTTTCTCCCCAGATAGATCTTCGTGTTTGGTGGCTCCGCACTGCGGGCCAATTCGCTTGGTCATCTGGAGCGGATCGACAGCTACACCCCTGGCCATCAGGTCAGGTTCGGAAACTTGAACGACAAGGTCGATATCCGCGGAGACTTGATCTTCGACGGATTCAGGCCTATGATAGGAGCGCCGAACAGTCACGACGAGCACAACATAGATCTGCTGTCAGGCAATATTCGTGATATCGCCCCTACAATGGGTCTAGAACTAAGTACGGGGCAGATCACGTCGTCCGAGGACGGGTGGATGGACCCCGCCCCGGAGGCCGCATACTCATCGGCGGTAGAGCCGAACACGGACTCCACCTCCAAGGAAATCTTTCACCAGACTGTCGGACTTGTGTCCGGTTGTAGGTTCCAGACCGTACGCATCCGAGCCCATCGAATCAGATTGGGCTCCGGTAATGGAGTTCACCGCTGCGAATATCTTTCAACACTCCCCCTTTGTCGATGTGCTAAACTGTTTAAGGTCCCTCTTTTTGTCAGAGGACTCTTGGCCGAACTATGTCCGGCTCGAGGGGGATTCAGACGACGAAGAAAATCTCCGCCCACCCAACACCCACTTAATAGCCACTATCGACGACGTAACAGACATGCTTGACTTCGAATCCGACGAAGCTGATGGTATGGACGTCGGCGCAGGGGATGATTTGGAACCACCGCCCGCGGGGCACTGGACTTCCACCTCTTCATATGATATATACATGGTGGACACGCCTAAGGTGGACAATGGCGACAAAAAGCACATAGCAGAGGATAAAATCCCCGGACAAAAGCCAAAACGACGGCACAGACGCCGCGCTAAATCCAGCCACAGTAAAAATAGCGATAGCGCTAGAAAAATCGACACCCCAGTCAACTCCAAAGGAAACAACGACCATATGGATTGTCAGGCCCAATATGCGACCCTATCCTAAAGGAACTCGAAGGTCCCACCAAGGATAGAAGCGCATATTGGAGACGCTTTTGCAATGTGGATATCATTACATAGGGCCATTACATAATAGTTGGGGTTACATACAAGAGGGATTCAATGCCACACGAATACAACAACATCATACATAAGAGCATCATCCGACTACGGATGAAACACAAACAGAAACTCAAACGACATCCACCTTGCTAGCCCAAGCTGCCGACCTGGAACCTATCTCCAGATCGAAGAAGAAGCAGAAGACGAACTCCAAAACAAGTAACATCGCTCTTGCGTCAAGATCATCGCATAACTTGTACCTGCAACTGTTGTTGTAGTAATCTGTGAGCCACGAGGACTCAGCAATCCCATTACCATGGGTATCAAGACTAGCAAAGCTTAATGGGTAAGGAATGGATAAGTGGTGAGGTTGCAGCAGCGTCTAAGCATATATGGTGGCTAACATACACAAATAAGAGCGACAAGAGAAACAAACAGAACGGTCGTGAAGCTAGCAATGATCAAGAAGTGATCCTGAAACTACTTACATCAAACATAACCAAAAATCGTGTTCACTTCCCGGACTCCACCGTAAAGAGACCATCACGGCTACACACGAGGTGGATGTATTTTAATTGAGTCAAGTGTCAAGTTCTCTACAACCGGACGTTAACAAATACCCATCTGCCACATAACCGCGGGCATGGCTCTCAAAAGTTTATACCCTGCAGGGGTGTCCCAACTTAGCCCATCACAAGCTCTCACGGTCAACGAAGGATATTCCTTCTCCCAGGAAGACCCGATCAGTCTCGGAATCCCGGTTTACAAGACATTTCGACAATGGTAAACAACACCAGCAAAGCCGCCCGAATGTGCCGACAAATCCCGATAGGAGCTGCACATATCTCGTTCTTGGGCACACCGGATTGTCCAAAGATCCGATAAGCCAGCCCAGAGTTTCCCCTGGTGGCCACTGGTGTGACACCCCAAAAATTTGGCCTTGTTTTATTAAATTAAAATTTTTGCCAGGATTTAAAACTTTGGATTTCTGAGCTCCATTTTGATTTTTAAGTCATTTCCTTCCCTGTTATAATGAGTTTTCCAAAAAGAAAACTTTTCAAAAATGTTGTTGGACTTATTTAACCTCTCAAGAAATACTTTCCTTTTATCAGTATAACTAATTAAATAACTAAGTTGCTTGATCTTTATTTTCTTGAAAATGGTTTTCAAGGTTAATTGACCATATTTGAACTACAACCATTTGATAGATTCACTTAAAATTTCCACAAAAATTTGGAGATGTCATGTGATGTTTTTAAATCACTTTTATGCAAAAATATATTTCATTCATGAAATATTTTGAGCCCTACTCTCAATTTTGTTCTCTGGTCCAGTGAGCAATTTTACACAGCAGCCTATTTAAATATTTCTTTAAAACTTCTACCAAAATTAAGGGAGGTCAGTAGGAGCCTGTTATCCCTCTTTGTGCAAAAACCTAAAATTGTTCTTTGAAAAATTTGAGTGTTTCAACCTCATTTCTATTCTGGACCAACTTGAGGATTTGTACAGCAGCCACCATTTTAGTTGCTCCTATAACCTTGATTATTTCTCCTACTTGTAATCCCCCATGTTAAACCCTTAAGTCCAGGAGCATGCACCATTTAGATCATTTTTGGTTCATGGAATAATGTCATCTATTTCCTGTCCAGAATTGAAGTTTTGTAAAACTTGCACTAGCAAGTTTCCCCTTTTGTCCAACTAACATCACCACCCTCTCTTTCTTCCACAGAGACCCCCATCTGGAGTTTTTGGCCACCCCAAGACTTGCCTAAGTGCCATTGGCATTTTGTTAAACACCCTGTGGACATGTTCTGTTTTGTCATGAATTGTGGCATTGCACTGTGAGCTTGCACCGTTGAACAAACTAGCATGTCCACTAGACTCCCCGTTGCTCCTAACCTCGATCTGGTAAACACCATCCTCACCTGCGACCTGTAGCATGCCGCGGCGTTGTGTCGAACATCTGGTGTGCATGCACTAGGCGCGCCCAGAGCGCGCCGATTGCAGCCACGCGGCCGAACCGACACGCTGGCCCCCACGGCCTTGGCCCGCTCTGCAGCACCACGCCACGCGCTCCCCTCCTCGCAGCAACGCGCCAAGCAGCCCCCGCCGCGCCCGGCAGGCCAAGAGCTAGCCGCCGCCGCCGCCCGACAGCCCCTGCTCCATTCAGCACCGCCCAAGCCACCCCGGCTCGCCACCTGGCCCCGGCATAGCCCGAGCTCATCCACACGGGTGTCCGCTAGCGTTCGTCGCCGCCACGTCGCCCTAGCTACAGAGAGGCGGTTCGCCGGAGAGCTTATCCCCACCGCCGCGGAACCGACCTCGGCGTGCTAGAAATGGACACCCCGAGCCCCTCTGAGCAGGGACGCGACCTCATGCTACCCCCATGGCGCTCCCCTGCCTCGCATTCGACCCGGGGAGGTCTTCTTCATCATCTCCGGCAACTCCTGCCGCCGCCACCGCCCCGGCCAATCCGGCACCTCCAGCACCTCCCCCTCTCCGTTCTCTTCACCAGGAACTTCCTCATCCCCCTGTGAACCCAACCCCCTACTTAATTTTGATCGGGAACCATCGCCGCCACAAAGTCACTTCGCCACCGAAGCTTCCCTCCGCCGCGGAGCTCGCCGCCGGC
>NC_041387.1:272621922-272671551 GCF_002162155.2 Triticum dicoccoides | reverse complement strand
CGGCCAATCCGGCACCTCCAGCACCTCCCCCTCTCCGTTCTCTTCGCCAGGAACTTCCTCATCCCCCTGTGAACCCAACCCCCTACTTAATTTTGATCGGGAACCATCGCCGCCACAAAGTCACTTCGCCACCGAAGCTTCCCTCCGCCGCGGAGCTCGCCGCCGGCGATTTACTCCTTCCCCAGCAACCCCTCGACCACCGGGAGAACCGCCCCAGCCGTGCGGATCCATCCCCACCCTCTGGAGCCCGCGAGGAGCAGCCAAACACCGGCGACGATCGCCGGAGCCCCGCTTCGCTCGGACAGAGGAGGGAGACGACGCGCGGCGACTGGTCAAACATGACCAGTGGGCCAGGCGGGCCCACTGTCAGCGACACCCCGCGCTGTCCACGTGAGATTAAGTGAAGGCGTATTATCCCTAGTACGCTTTCCCCGTTCCGAAAGCGTATTCCCCTCCGAAACGTTTTCTTTTTCTGTTTTATTTAAAAACAGATTTTTGACCAAAACTTTGACCAGCTCTAACTTTTTAAATATAAGTCCAAATGAGTTGATTCTTTTTCCTACCTTCTTCAAATTTGATCTAGTTTATTTTAAGATTTATTTAAAAAAAATTTAAACAACTTTTTGGTTCTGTTTTTGAAATGTGTGTTAATTCAAATATATTTTTAAATAGGATTTTTGGAAGAGAAGAAAACTTTCAAAAGTTTGGAGAGCACCTTGCCTTTCCACACATTGAAGGCAAGCATTCTGAACCCCGGCATAATAACTTTTGAAGTGATCATTGATGCATTTATAACACCACCGCATTTCGAAGGACTTGTTATTTCATGTGATATGATCATATGCATGGGTGCATGTTACCGATTTCCATGTTGTTGGTAATGGACACACTGGTGACGATAATCACCCTCATGAGCTTTACATGCATACCGGCAGGAACCCGGGAAAACCTCTGCCTTGGGTAGGTATGAGTTTGTCGCTGGTCTCCGTCGGGACGGTTCTGTCTGGTATGGCATGGTAAGGTGATATGAGTGGTGACTCTGTTTGATGAAATATATTTGTTATACTAATCATGCAGGGAATACTTGGACCTCCTGAGTCGACCGTAGATCGAGTCTTGTTCCAGTAACCCCCATACTTGTTTCGTGCTACCACTCGTCTCTACAGCAAGTAGAGTACGGTTCAGTAAGTTGTCAACCTCTTTCTAGCACACACCGTACAGAGAGGCCATGGTGGAAGATACTGGTTGTAACTGGTAGGCAGGCCACTTGGTCCGGGAGCATAGGTGTTTCCGGTTGGGACCGAGAGGGGAGGCCACCCCTTAGAGTGCGCGATATAAATTTGATCCCATGCTACGCGAGGTTGTAGCCTCCCCACTTAGAGTTTGCTTAACAGGTGTCGTGGGTGATTCCAGACACGTTTGTGATAAGCTGGTGTGTGCAAGTTAGGTGTGTTTTCAACAAAAAGACCGTAGACGGAATTAGTCCCGATGGACTAAAGAAATGCGTTACACGTGGGTAAAGAGTACACCCTCTGCAGAGATTAAACCTATTCGAATAGCCGTGTCCATGGTTAAGGATTACAGTCTGGGATGGGTCAAGTGTCGGTCTTAGTGTCGGTCTTCGGAGGTGAAACTGTTGATAACTATGATTATTATTATTGTTGACTAACCCGTGATATTATTGTTATTATCGGGTATCTCTGGGATGGTTCTACCTCCGGGATATCCACTATGATTGTTTATTTTTAAAGCCCTTTATGTGGTGTCGCTCAGACGCCCGACTGTGGCATTTCTTTTAAAGCCCTTTATGTGGTGTCGCTCAGACGCCCGACTGTGGCATTTCTTTTAAAGCCCTTTATGTGGTGTCGCTCAGACGCCCGACTGTGGCATTTCTTTTAAAGCCCTTTATGTGGTGTCGCTCAGACGCCCGACTGTGGCATTTCTTTTAAAGCCCTTTATGTGGTGTCGCTCAGACGCCCGACTGTGGCATTTCTTTTAAAGCTCTTTATGTGGTGTCGCTCAGACGCCCGACTGTGGCATTGCTTGCTTTTTGTTTCATAAATTTCTTTTATACTACCATGTTATTGCATTTTTTATAAATAACTTGCTTGCACGCATCTGAGTTTCTTTGTGACTGACGTCATGAGCTTATAATATTTTTAGCACATCATTGTTATATTATACCTGTGTTCATAATGTTTGCGAGTACATTCAAAGTACTCACTGGCTTGTCCCTGGCTATTGTCTTGGCCAGATTTTCTTGCACGGAGAGGAGCGACGCGATGCCAGCCCCGGAACCCACTCAATGGAGATAGCAGCCTCGCGAAGATAGGAGTTAACCTGGTCAGCTGTTCCTGTGGGAATTGGAGTCCCATAGACACTGATGATCCACAGACCGCTTCCGCCATCAACCACTAGAAACCATTTGTTGTACTCACAGGCCAGAATGGCCTTGTACTACATATTTTGTCTTCTGCTTGGAATTTCTGTATCAAGTTGGAGCCTCATCAGCTAACAGTAATCCTGGGGCTGATGAGCACGACGGTCTCTTCTGGAAATTTATTACCCGGAAAACCGGTCGCGACAGACTTGGTATCAGAGCCAGGCTGACCATTGGCTAATCCTATCTTAGCCCGGTCAATAAACTTAGGCAAACCAACCCACCAGACCTTAACCAAACCCCAGCCAAGCTTCTCGTGCAAGATAGCCACACAGTGACCCAACACTTTTGGCAGTCGGTGCCCAACCTATCAACCTAACCTGTCACTCATGTGCCAGTGACCGGCCCCTAAATAGTCTTTTCTCGCAAGCGTTCGAAGGAAGATTCCGTCCCCTTTTTCCTATAAAAAGGGCACGCTAGCCTCAACCCAGCACAGCACAGCCGCTACCCCCAAACCGAGCCACAATGCCTGGACCTGTAGTGCACAACGAAACCACAGCAACCAACCTTGCAGGTTTTGTGACCATCCTCGCAAACCTCACCCGTCGTGCCTACGCGTTAGAGGAGCCACCAGAATATGTTCTGTATCAAGGACCCATGAGCGGTGAAGACCGCCAATTCTGGGCCACTGTGCACATTTACGGTAGGAGTCTAGCACCCGAGCATCCCTACCGGTTCACCGGAAGAACAACTTCCTTTGAGCCACAAGCCATCCAGCTAGCCGCTCGAGAGGCTATAGTTCATCTCAGGCACTTGTCTCCCAGAGTTAACTGTCGCTCGTTCCACTACTACCCCAGACGAGAAGGGTATGGTAGACCACCCCAAGTCGCCAATGGAGACCACGAGACGGACCCCGCATTGTTGCACCTAGTGCGCTATGTAAGTGCACTAGAGGCACTGTTCGACCAGATCACCATTGATCTAATAGCAGCTCGTGGAGAGCTGGTTCGTCGAGCCTCGGCGAGAGAAGAAAACGAGCCCAACACCAACAACCCGGTCGTGTTGTTTGGACAACGGATCGAGACCCCGAGATCTGCCCCAGCCATCGGCCAAGGTGCTGCGATAACCCCAGAAGTGCTTCGTCGCATATTGGGAGCACACTCCAACGGGGTTATGGCCAACAATCCCCGCAATGGTCATTCTCACTACCCCGACCCTGCAGTTCCTCCGCCATCTCCGACTAATCCCGGCAGAGAGACACGTGGAGAAGCCTCGACGTCCGCCAGGCACGCCCGTTTAGACATAAACGAGGTAGACTGAGCCGTATGAGTAGTACCAAGTTTCAATGTATCCTCGCTTTGTAATCATG
This sequence comes from Triticum dicoccoides, assembly GCF_002162155.2. NCBI lineage: Eukaryota > Viridiplantae > Streptophyta > Magnoliopsida > Poales > Poaceae > Triticum > Triticum dicoccoides. Next base: position 272,667,802 of record NC_041387.1, on the reverse strand, counting down.
CGACCGCATATATTAACGCAACCTGTCTTTGTGCCTCTGTTTTAATAGTAGCCTTGCATGTTTGGTCAGCGCATAGCTGCATATTCTTCCGGGCACAACTACCAAAACCAGCCCGACAACAACCACAGTAACACATCTCTTTATGAGATACGTGTATCTCTGACACTGACCTGACCTTTGGAGCTAAGCTGGCAAATTTATTACTTTTCGCCGCGGTAAAACGATCCGGCTCCTTTGCTATATAAAGGCCACCTTGTGACCTTACCCAGCAACCCTCACTTTGCGCACAACACTCACGCTTCTTCCTGTCATGCCGAACCCCAACATTCATCTGAGAACCCCAGATGCAACCCCAGGTAGCTTTGTCAAATTATTGTGGGATTTTACCCGCAGTACCATGGGTTCTACCCAGCCACCCCAGTACGAGCTGTTCAAATCAAGGATCACCCCATCCACCTCAGAATATTGGGCAGCAGTACACATTCCTCCTGTAGACCCCAACCAAGATCCAATAGAAGTTTCCTTCGTGGGGAAATCTATGCCAACCCCACCCTTGGCCATAGAAGCTGCTGCGAAAGAAGCGATTGCTCGTCTTCGATCCGCAGTACCCTATGCCCGCGAACGAGGATATTATTACTTTCCGAGTCGTGCAGCACCCGGAGAAATAAGGTCTTTTCCCGGTGGGCGGATTGAGAGAGACCCAGTTCTGGCCAACCTTATCCAGTACATCATTGCTCAAGAGCATTTAAACCAGCGAGTAATGGATTATCTCCAGAGCCTCGCAGATTTAAATCCTCAGATTGCCATCGGCAGACCCTGAGACCCGACCCGGAGAGACGCATACATCGACTGGTCAATCCACTTCCTCCAATAGAAGAGGAGTGTATTCCTTTACCAGAGACATTTTATCAGGACCCCGTCCAGTTACCGTTTTCATTTTAGACGTCACTATTGTACTTGTTCCTTGCAGCATTTATTTATGTATGTGACTTATGCGTGATACCCTGAGTTTGTACGGCAAGTTAATTATTTGGCTTCTGCTCATGTGTGTAGTTTTGTTGTGGTTTACGCTCCTTTAAAGTAACTGTTTTCCCCTCGCGAAACCCTAGAGTGAGATTTTCTTTTCCCTGAGTTGCTACATCTACACTTTCTCATGACGTGGATTATTTAATTTCACTCAGCACCACAAGCAGACTCACAGCCATAATCATACGGACTCATACACTGTTTGCAAAACTTTGCAACGGTGTTACATCTAGCTAATCACCCCCTAACAACAGTTAGCACCCGACACACTTCATCTACTCCTCATGATCACCACCACCGCGGAGAGCCAACACCCGAGCCGCAGCATCGCGATACTCGTCGAAGATCATTGCGCACAGGAGCACAGAGAGCCCCAGCAGTGTCGCCAGCCCTCCGCATATCAGGATCACAAACCAGTCCGGCATCGCCTCCGCCATTAGAGCCTCGACCGAGCTTCTGTAAGCAGTAGCGGAGAAAGAAGGAGGAGGAGAAGTGAGGCCAGGTGTAAGGAAGAAGAGAGAGGCACCCCGGCCGTTTTTAGAGCTCGAGCTCGGTGTACGGTGGGCGAAGTCCACCAACGCCGCTCGTCGCCGATCGCCGGTGTTCGGAGTCGAATCCACGAGCAGTGCCGATAGCGCACTGGCCCGCGAGGTGAGTGCACGCTACACCAGCAACTAGCACGCCGCGCACTACCACGGTACGGCCTAGATGCCCTACACACTAGGCGTCGCCGGTGGAGAAAGCGCGCGGGAGAGAGGAGGAAGAAAGGTCCAGAGGGAGAAGAAGAGGAGACTGACAGTGGACCCCGGGTCCACCTGTCAGCCAGAGAGAGCACTATGCTCTCGGGTGCGATCAGCGTATATCTAAATTTAGGAGTTATCCTAAATTTATATCCAGCATAGAAATCGCCCGTTTTTGTCTCGGACCGTAGATTTTTCCGCACAACACCAGTTTTCACACGGTGGTTTTTCACCACTTATTGCCCTCTCACTGTAGCTACATCTTTATTGCGTAAATATTCTCTTAACACCGCATTTAGCAAATCTCGAGGACGAGATTTTTCTTAAGGGGGATAGTATTGTGACACCCCAAAAATTTGGCCTTGTTTTATTAAATTAAAATTTTTGCCAGGATTTAAAACTTTGGATTTCTGAGCTCCATTTTGATTTTTAAGTCATTTCCTTCCCTGTTATAATGAGTTTTCCAAAAAGAAAACTTTTCAAAAATGTTGTTGGACTTATTTAACCTCTCAAGAAAAACTTTCCTTTTATCAGTATAACTAATTAAATAACTAAGTTGCTTGATCTTTATTTTCTTGAAAATGGTTTTCAAGGTTAATTGACCATATTTGAACTACAACCATTTGATAGATTCACTTAAAATTTCCACAAAAATTTGGAGATGTCATGTGATGTTTTTAAATCACTTTTATGCAAAAATATATTTCATTCATGAAATATTTTGAGCCCTACTCTCAATTTTGTTCTCTGGTCCAGTGAGCAATTTTACACAGCAGCCTATTTAAATATTTCTTTAAAACTTCTACCAAAATTAAGGGAGGTCAGTAGGAGCCTGTTATCCCTCTTTGTGCAAAAACCTAAAATTGTTCTTTGAAAAATTTGAGTGTTTCAACCTCATTTCTATTCTGGACCAACTTGAGGATTTGTACAGCAGCCACCATTTTAGTTGCTCCTATAACCTTGATTATTTCTCCTACTTGTAATCCCCCATGTTAAACCCTTAAGTCCAGGAGCATGCACCATTTAGATCATTTTTGGTTCATGGAATAATGTCATCTATTTCCTGTCCAAAATTGAAGTTTTGTAAAACTTGCACTAGCAAGTTTCCCCTTTTGTCCAACTAACATCACCACCCTCTCTTTCTTCCGTAGAGACCCCCATCTGGAGTTTTTGGCCACCCCAAGACTTGCCTAAGTGCCATTGGCATTTTGTCAAACACCCTGTGGACATGTTCTGTTTTGTCATGAATTGTGGCATTGCACCGTGAGCTTGCACCGTTGAACAAACTAGCATGTCCACTAGACTCCCCGTTGCTCCTAACCTCGATCTGGTAAACACCATCCTCACCTGCGACCTGTAGCATGCCGCGGCATTGTGTCGAACATCTGGTGTGCGTGCACTGGGCGCGCCCAGAGCGCGCCGATTGCAGCCACGCGGCCGAACCGACACGCTGGCCCCCACGGCCTTGGCCCGCTCTGCAGCACCACGCCACGCGCTCCCCTCCTCGCAGCAACGCGCTAAGCAGCCCCCGCCGCGCCCGGCAGGCCAAGAGCTAGCCGCCGCCGCCGCCCGACAGCCCCTGCTCCGTTCAGCACCGCCCAAGCCACCCCGGCTCGCCACCTGGCCCCGGCACATCCCGAGCTCATCCACACGGGTGTCCGCTAGCGTTCGTCGCCGCCACGTCGCCCTAGCTACAGAGAGGCGGTTCGCCGGAGAGCTTATCCCCACCGCCGCGGAACCGACCTCGGCGTGCTATAAATGGACACCTCGAGCCCCTCTGAGCAGGGACGCGACCTCATGCTACCCCCATGGCGCTCCCCTGCCTCGCATTCGACCCGGGGAGGTCTTCTTCATCATCTCCGGCAACTCCTGCCGCCGCCACCGCCCCGGCCAATCCGGCACCTCCAGCACCTCCCCCTCTCCGTTCTCTTCGCCAGGAACTTCCTCATCCCCCTGTGAACCCAACCCCCTACTTAATTTTGATCGGGAACCATCGCCGCCACAAAGTCACTTCGCCACCGAAGCTTCCCTCCGCCGCGGAGCTCGCCGCCGGCGATTTACTCCTTCCCCAGCAACCCCTCAACCACCGGGAGAACCGCCCCAGCCGTGCGGATCCATCCCCACCCTCTGGATCCCGCGAGGAGCAGCCAAACGCCGGCGACGATCGCCGGAGCCCCGCTCCGCTTGGACAGAGGAGGGAGACGACGCGCGGCGACTGGTCAAACATGACCAGTGGGCCAGGCGGGCCCACTGTCAGCGACACCCCGCGCTGTCCACGTGAGATTAAGTGAAGGCGTATTATCCCTAGTACGCTTTCCCCGCTCCGAAAGCGTATTCCCCTCCGAAACATTTTCTTTTTCTGTTTTATTTAAAAACAGATTTTTGACCAAAACTTTGACTAGCTCTAACTTTTTAAATATAAGTCCAAATGAGTTGATTCTTTTTCCTACCTTCTTCAAATTTGATCTAGTTTATTTTAAGATTTATTTAAAAAAAATTTAAACAACTTTTTGGTTCTGTTTTTGAAATGTGTGTTAATTCAAATATATTTTTAAATAGGATTTTTGGAAGAGAAGAAAACTTTCAAAAGTTTGGAGAGCACCTTGCCTTTCCACACATTGAAGGCAAGCATTCTGAACCCCGGTATAATAACTTTTGAAGTGATCATTGATGCATTTATAACACCACCGCATTTCGAAGGACTTGTTATTTCATGTGATATGATCATATGCATGGGTGCATGTTACCGATTTCCATGCTGTTGGTAATGGACACACTGGTGACGATAATCACCCTCATGAGCTTTACATGCATACCGGCAGGAACCCGGGAAAACCTCTGCCTTGGGTAGGTATGAGTTTGTCGCCGGTCTCCGTCGGGACGGTTCTGTCTGGTATGGCATGGTAAGGTGATATGAGTGGTGACTCTGTTTGATGAAATATATTTGTTATACTAATCATGCAGGGAATACTTGGACCTCCTGAGTCGACCGTAGATCGAGTCTTGTTCCAGTAACCCCCATACTTGTTTCGTGCTACCACTCGTCTCTACAGCAAGTAGAGTACGGTTCAGTAAGTTGTCAACCTCTTTCTAGCACACACCGTACAGAGAGGCCATGGTGGAAGATAATGGTTGTAACTGGTAGGCAGGCCACCTGGTCCGGGAGCATGGGTGTTTCCGGTTGGGACCGAGAGGGGAGGCCACCCCTTAGAGCGCGCGATATAAATTTGATCCCATGCTACGCGAGGTTGTAGCCTCCCCACTTAGAGTTTGCTTAACAGGTGTCGTGGGTGATTCCAGACACGTGTGTGATAAGCTGGTGTGTGCAAGTTAGGTGTGTTTTCAACAAAAAGACCGTAGACGGAATTAGTCCCGATGGACTAAAGAAATCCGTTACTCGTGGGTAAAGAGTACACCCTCTGCAGAGATTAAACCTATTCGAATAGCCGTGTCCATGGTTAAGGATTACAGTCTGGGATGGGTCAAGTGTCGGTCTTAGTGTCGGTCTTCGGAGGTGAAACTGTTAACCAGAAATGGAATTACTACTTGTGACTGGTGATAACTATGATTATTATTATTGTTGACTAACCCGTGATATTATTGTTATTATCGGGTATCTCTGGGATGGTTCTACTTCCGGGATATCCACTATGATTGTTTATTTTTAAAGCCCTTTATGTGGTGTCGCTCAGACGCCCGACTGTGGCATTTCTTTTAAAGCCCTTTATGTGGTGTCGCTCAGACGCCCGACTGTGGCATTTCTTTTAAAGCCCTTTATGTGGTGTCGCTCAGACGCCCGACTGTGGCATTTCTTTTAAAGCCCTTTATGTGGTGTCGCTCAGACGCCCGACTGTGGCATTTCTTTTAAAGCCCTTTATGTGGTGTTGCTCAGACGCCCGACTGTGGCATTTCTTTTAAAGCCCTTTATGTGGTGTCGCTCAGACGCCCGACTGTGGCATTTCTTTTAAAGCTCTTTATGTGGTGTCGCTCAGACGCCCGACTGTGGCATTGCTTGCTTTTTGTTTCATAAATTTCTTTTATACTACCATGTTATTGCATTTTTTATAAATAACTTGCTTGCACGCATCTGAGTTTCTTTGTGACTGACGTCATGAGCTTATAATATTTTTAGCACATCATTGTTATATTATACCTGTGTTCATAATGTTTGCGAGTACATTCAAAGTACTCACTGGCTTGTCCCTGGCTATTGTCTTGGCCAGATTTTCTTGCATGGAGAGGAGCGACGCGATGCCAGCCCCGGAACCCACTCAATGGAGATAGCAGCCTCGCGAAGATAGGAGTTAACCTGGTCAGCTGTTCCTGTGGGAATTGGAGTCCCATAGACACTGATGATCCACAGACCGCTTTCGCCATCAACCACTAGAAACCATTTGTTGTACTCACAGGCCAGAATGGCCTTGTACTACATATTTTGTCTTCTGCTTGGAATTTCTGTATCAAGTTGGAGCCTCATCAGCTAACAGTAATCCTGGGGCTGATGAGCACGACGGTCTCTTCTGGAAATTTATTACCCGGAAAACCGGTCGCGACAACCGGTGGCTGACAGGTTGGACCAACACTCACGGCGAGCACTGGCCCGGGGGGGAGGGTAAATAAAGATGACCCTCGGGCTCCGGAAACCCAAGGGAAAAAGGCTTAGGTTAGGCAAATGTAAAACCAAGGTTGGGCCTTGATGGAGGAGTTTTATTCAAGGCGAACTATCAAGGGGGTCCCATAAATCACACAACCGCGTAAGGAACGCAAAATCATGGAACATAACAACGGTATGACGGAAACTAGGGCGGCAAGAGTGGAACAAAACACCAGGCATAAGGCCGAGCCTTCCACCCTTTACCAAGTATATAGGTGCATTAATTAAATAAGAGATATTGTGATATCCCAACATATTCCTGTCCATCATGGAGCAATCCTCGACTTCACCTGCAACTAACAACGCTATAAGAGGGGCTGAGCAAAGCGGTAACATAGCCAAGCAACGGTTTGCTAGGAAGGGTGAAAAAGGTTAGAGGCTGACATGGCAATTTGGGTGGCTTGGTAAACAAGTGATAGGTAGCGCAGCATAGCGATAGAACGAAGCAACTAGCATAGCAATGATAGTAGTGAGATCCAAGGTGACGCTCATCTTGCCTAAAATCCTGCTAGGAAGAAGAACGAGCCCATGACACTACTAGGAAAGGCCTGCTAGTGGCGCACCTGTTTTGCCTACTAATGGCACACTACAGGTGCGCCACTAGCACCACGCCATTAGAATTTTTTACTAATGGCGCACTTGTGGTGCGCCATTAGTATACCAGATACTAATGGCGCACCACGCAGTGCGCCATTAGTATAGCCTACGGTGCGCCATTAGTATACCAGATACTAATGGTGCGCCATTAGTAACAATTTTTTTCCAAAAAAAATCAAATATTTTTTTAAAAAAATTCAATTTTTTTTTGAATTTTTTTGTTTTTTCTTAATCTCAGGTCACTATGGCTTAATCTCAGGTTAATATGCTTAATCTCAAGTCAAATCGCACTAAGTGGTCAAACTTCCTAGAAGGTCACCCATCCTCACACGACTCCAGCCCGAGCAGGCATAACTTCGCAGTTCTATCCAACCCCAGCACCACCTCACTTAATAGGCATTTGTTGATATATCTATCATATCAATCCTATTAAACCTTGTTGATGTCCAGGACTTTGTTCATGTTCATGAGTATGATGAAATTTTGAAAAATATTTCAAACTTCCCGGTCATATTACGTATCATTTTTTTAAAAAAATCCAAAATAAATTTGAAACAATTTTTTTTCTGTTACTAGTGGCGCACCTAGCAAACGGTGCGCCACTAGTAAGTTTGAAATGTTTTGAATTTTTTTGCCTCTAGATCTTGAAAGCCCCGTAACTTTTTTTCTGTTAGGTTTTTGAGGATTTTGAAAATGTTTAACTTTTCCAGTAGATGATTTTTCATATAAAAAACTTTTTAATCCGAGTTCGTATGCAAAAGTTATGCCCATTTTACAAATTCCAGAGAGACTTTGCAAATAAAGTTGAAATTCATATTTGTAAATTTTCCCAACAACTAGACCACATATCACATGGGAAACTTAAGGCGGTCCAGGGGGGTGTATTCGGTGGATTTTTTGAGCCAAGTTAGTAATGGCGCACCGTGGGAGTGGTGCGCCATTACTAGTTCAATTAGTAATGGCGCACCACCCCACGGTGCGCCATTACTAGTTTTGAAAAAAATTAAAAAAAATTGAAATTTTGTTTGGAAAAAAATTACTAGTGGCGCACCGTGGATGTGGTGCGCCATTACTAATTTTAACTAGTAATGGCGCACTATCCCCTCGTGCGCCATTACTAATTTTGAAAAAAAATAAAAAAAATAAAAAAAATTGGACAAAAATTACTAGTGGCGCACCGTGGATGTGGTGCGCCATTAATAGTTTAACTAGTAATGGCGCACTATCCCCTGGTGCGCCATTACTAGTTTTGAAAAAAATAAAAAAAATGTTACTAATGGCGCACCGTGGATGTGGTGTGCCATTAGTATTTGGACACTAATGGCGCACTAACACAAGGTGTGCCATTAGTATATAGTAGTGACGGACCACATGTCTGGTGCGCCATTAGTGTCCATATCATCTATATCCCTTTTCCTTGTAGTGTAAAGAAGATGAAGCCACGAAGACGAACGAAGCGTAGACGAACAAATCCTCACGACCGCAATGAAACATGAACTAGCAAGAAGGAGCACAACCCGAAAGAAGCAAACAACAAGGTAAACACACAATACATAGACATGGCATGATGCACAACCAATTATGATGCGTGACAAGGCTAAATGATGCTACTCATGGCAAGAGATGATGCATACAAGAGCAACACATCAAAGCAAGTTTAAATGAGGCCGGAAACAACTTATAACAATTCCGGTAAGTCCTCATATGCAAATTTCGAAATTAGTCTAGATCTGAACAAACATTAAGTTGAAGTTGTTAAACAGCAAGTTAAAATGCACCAAGATGATCTACACGAAATTCTAGTCAAGTTACATATAAAGTTCATTTAGTTCGGAGCTACGGCCTAAAAGATATGAGCAAAACAAGTTAACCATGGCATTGATGCAAAATACATCCAAACATCAATCAAACTCACTCAAAACATGGATGCAACATGATAATATGAAATTACATGCAAAACTAAACAAGTTCCATATAGAGCACACTCCAAACGGAGCAACGTTACAACATATACACATGAAAGAAGTTTAAAGGAGAAGCTGTCCAAAACAGCAACTAGGCATCTAGCAAGCATCAAAACAATATGCTACAACACCTCAACATGAAAACAAAAGGCATGGACATGATTTACAGATGAAGCATAACAAAACATGAACACTGAGATATCTCCAGAAAACAATATAACATGCTCAAAAGGACATGGCAAGATTGCAAATAATAACAGTTTCACAGACAGCAGAAAGCACTGTGCATGGCAGAAATAACACCAGGTTACAATGTTTAGAGCTATCAAACAACATGTTACAACAAGCTATCATGGCAAAGTATAGAATAGCATGCTATTACTAAAGACAAAGAACAAAATGCCCTTACTGAACTAATTCCAAAGATCTACAGAAATGATGGTAGTATCCATGCAAACATGGCAGGAACAACGATAATGGGGCATGTTGGTGAGCTTGTACAACTCACTACAGAGCATTTCGTGGCCTGACAAGGTGAGCAAAAGTAAGATGAAATATTTATAAAGCTAAGCATCGCAAGAGCAAGTTCATAGGGTGCATGGATCACTAGCAAACCGCATGGCCAAAACTGAACTTCATGTTAATAGGCTGACAGAAACATTATTTAGCAACTTTAGAGCATCATATGGACAATCTACAGCAAGCTATAAATGCAACCAAGGGTATGGATAGATAGAGCATGACATGTATAACAAAACATCCTTAGTGAACATCTCCAGATTATGCATTGAATGACTTGTAGCAGATGGTTTACATAGCATCATGACATAACAGATTCAGCCTAGCAAAACAGTAACATCAAGTACCCTACTTCACGAGTTTGATGCAGTCACGACAAGACTCACAAAAATACATGGATTACACCACTGTAAATATGGTATGATGTAGCTCAAAACTCATGTAGACATCAAGCTCATAGGATGCACACACAAAATGAAATGAAAACGACAAATCACCATGTTATGTTAACAAACAAAAGTTAACATCATTTAGCACTCTTGCAACGAAGATAATGGCATCAAGATATACTCAAGCAAGCATGGAATAGTGGAATCAAATGTAGAGCATCTACCAATGAACATTTTGATATATTACATGCACAAAACGGAGCAGCACACAGGAAGTTATGGCATGACAAAGTGGGCACCAGAATGCAACAATTTTTGGGGCTTGGTGGAAAAACGAAGTCAACCTCGTGGATCTGGATCTGAGCGCGGAGCGCGGAGCGGGTCGGGGTGAGGTGGATCTCACCAGAGACTAGCAGTGCGGAGGACGGAGTTGGGCAGGGGAAGAAGCCGACGAGGGGCGGGGCGACGGATCTGGCCGGATCTCGCCGGATCTGGCGTCGATAGAGGCGAGGGCGAGGCCGTGCGGCGACTTGGCGGGTGATGGGAGGAGGCGGCGGCAAGCTTCTCTTGATGTGGCGCTCGATGGCCGGTGGCGGGGTCGGGCGGCGCGGAGGCGGCTCGGCAACGACGGGCGGCCAACTGGAGGCGCGAGCGCGCTAGGCGGCGACAGGCGCGCGGCGGCGCGCGCGGGCCCGGGCGGGCCTGCCCTGGGCTCCGTGGGCCGGCGGCGGCGGCTGGCGGTGGAGGCAACGTGGCGCTTCGCGAGTGAAGAGGAGCGATGGCAGGGTGACATGGCGGGCTGGGATAGGGCGAGGCGACGTGGTCGGCGGACGTGTCCGGCGCGGGCGGACGCATCCGGCGGCGCGGGGAAGAGGAGGCTAGGGTTTTGGACCCGGATTTGGATGGGAGGAGGTGTTTATATAGGTAGAGGGGGCTAGGAGAGTTCAAATATGGTGCAGTTTTCGCCCACACGATTGTGATCGAACGGCGGAGAGCATGGAGGGGAGTTTGGTGGGCTAGGGGGGCTGATTTGGAGGGGTGTTGGGCTGCAAGACAAAAGGGCTTTCGGTTAACTCGGTTAACCGTTGGGGCATCAAACGACCTCCAAATGGAATGAAATTTGACGGGCGGTCTACCTACTCTATAACAACACCTCATGCCAAGTTCCATCCCATTCCGAGAACATTTAAATGCCACTCATGAAACAAGGTTTGAGAGGTGCAACGGGCATGTGCGAGTGTGTCTGGGATAAGAACGGACAACGGAGAGAACCGGGGGAACCCGAACGGATGGAAGTTTTGAAAAACATGCAGATGAAATGCAGATGATGACATGGAAAAATGCAACACACAAGCAAATGACATGGAAACTACGACGAATAACTGGAAGACACCTGACGCATCGGATCCGGGGCGTTACAACTTTCCTCCACTAACAAGAGATCTCGTCCTGAGATCTTAGGAACGAGACGGAAGAGAAAGAGGAAGAGGTGAAGTAAGGCCACAAGAGAGAAGACGAACAAAGTCGAGACCACTCGGTTAGAAAATATGAACGGCAAATATGACGAGAATCGAAAGCTCATGGAAACAAGATAGACTCTGAAACCACTCCGATTAGAACAAGATATAAAAGGAATGAATAAAAGAATTTGGGCAGCACTTCGGCTGAAAATGGAAGGAATGGAGACCTGAAATTCACCCAATGGGATGACATTTGACGAGATGAACAACGCAATGCCTCCGGAAGAATTGAAGTAGTGGAATGAAAAGAACTTAGAAGGAAGGATTGAACGGAGTTGTTGAGAAAATCAACAATGAAAGAATAAGCTTCTTGTGGACTTATCAAAAACATCTCAAAACTTGAGGTGAAATTATACCACAACCAAATATCTGAAAAGCTGAGAAGAACGAAGAAAATGCAAAACTCCACTTCAGAAGAATACGGAGAATTAATTGCACTTCGAGACGCGAGAAGAAAAGATACTTGAACTCCACCAACAAAATTTTGATGAACTATTGAAGAATGAATTAAATCATGAAGAACCACCATGAAGAACTCTGGTGACAAAAGGATGACGAGATAGAATGAAGGATTAAAGAATAAGATGAGTCTTGTGGTGGTTTAGATGGTGGTTCAGACGAAATGGCCGAGGAAATTTGAACTCCGAAAAAGAAAAGATGAAAACACTTGGAACTAGAATTTATTCATCAAGAACAAACTCTGAAGGAAGGGATTACTTGACGATGATGAAATAAGAATAAGAATTATGTTATGCTTATCCTTCACCAATTAATTGATGAGAAGCCATGGATTGCATACTACTTATTCTCATTGGAAAAGATTGAGGGAAGATATAGCACAAAACTTGAGGAAGATCTTCATGAACCACCGGTAGATTTGGAAAGAACGAATGAATTGATATGATAATCAAGGAAGAAGGATCTTGAATGAACCACCATAAGAATTCAAAAATGACTGATGAAAGAGAATGAATCACCGGGAGGAATTAGAAGAACAAATATGCTTGAGGGGATTTAGATGCAAAAGAACGGGAAGAACTCGAACTTATTAAAGAGCACTTGAACGAAGCGCTGGGATAATTGGATAACGGTAGCTGAAATGAGAGGACGAAGAATTCTTCTGGAATGATGGCCTCCGGTGAAAAGAAACGGGAAAACAACTTCTGACAAACTCCGAATGGGTAAGAAAAGGAATATCTAACAAATGGAATAATTCGAGATGATAACATGAAGCTAGAACCGTGAATCTTCGAGAGAACAGACAATATTTAGAGGAAAAACTCTTCTTCTATCTTGAAATGACGACGAGGAACGCCACCAAAATTACTGAGATTCTCCGGGGGAATGACAAGCGAAGAGGTTGAGCCAACAATGAAAAGAATTTGAACGCGATCTTGTAGAAGGCATCTGATTGATGGGATTCAATCTTGCGTCACACTTGAAAAGAATTTAAGAATAACTCCGGAATAATTAGAAGAGTCAAGTAATATCCTGGGAAAGGACCTGTGGGTTAGGGACCACTAAAAAGAAACACCCTTGAAAAAGGATTTTTGAACAGATAGATGATGCACCGGAACAATTGAAATATTTGAATGAGGTGACAACCTCGAATTAATTGGAACACTGACGAATCTCTTGAGATGTCTTGAGCACACCAGAAGAATAAACTGGTGAGAGGCGAACGAGCAGGGAAAAACACTTGACCCAAGGAAAAGAATATGATCAACCCGAAAAACTTGAATTGAGTCCACCGGAGAAGAGATGAAGAATGTCGAACAAAATGAGAATTCACAGGTTGAAACAATTGACGAAAGAATGAAGAGGTTCCGCATGAATGAAATTGATGCTCGAAGAGACTAAGGCTCCGAGAAGAAGAGGGTGTGTTGAGGATATAACCACTTAGTATAAACCACCCAGGAGGGGTCGGTTCACGCTCAGCTATACTGAAGCCCATGAAGGCAAGAAGATGGCGCTGTACTGATAAAGTTTAGAGGCCCAGAGCCCGGAGGCGGATTAGGGCCCATAGTGGTAAACCGCCATAGTTGTATACTTGTATTGTAAGTTAGGGAAAGGGAGATACCGAGCCGAACACTTGTATGAGGCGGCCTCGGGACTCTGTAAACCGGCCGGGCGTCAACCTGTGTTTTTAAAGGGACAAGCCGGCGGTGGTTTAGGGACAACAGACAACAACTCGAGACTCAGGGAAAGTGTATTTGCTCCCTGGTCATCGAAACCCCAATAATTCCATCACAACTAGACGTAGGCTTTTACCTTCATCGAAGGGCCGAACTAGTATAAACTCTCATGTCCCTTGTTCGGTTTAACCCCTTCAGGCTAATCTCGTTGCGATGGCTCCTCGACTAAGTCCTTCTGCTAGGACATCTGACGTGATATTTCCATGACAGTTGGCGCCCACCGTGGGGCTATCGCATGATGGTTTCGAGTTCTTGAAGGGCAGCTTTGAAGGACTCAAGGGGTACGTGGTTGGCCGGATGACCAAGAGTCGTCGCGGCAATCTCTACATCGACGACGCAGGCTGGGGCCCCGAGGCCGGCTCAATCGAGTATGTGTATCGGGTCTCCTTTGGCGGAATTCATGTTTCCATCGGCAAGATCGGTGAACCGGGTCCTGAGCCGGACATCTCCACTGACCTCGTCGAGACGGCTCAGCGTGCAAGTCCTGTCCGGGTTCGGCCTGCCGTCAAGCCTGCGTTCATAGGGTTCATCCATAGAGCGGAATCTGAACCGGTGTCCGATGGTGAGGCGGCCGTCTACTCAGATGGTGAATCGTCCACTAATGAAACCGAGTCGCTATCCCAACTGCACGATGGCCGGTTTTGAGGGATACTCCGATGGCGACAGTATTCCGGGTCCCCTTGAATGGCCAAACCGGGTTGCGATCTTCATGGCCGGTACACAGCCCACCGTGAAATCTTTGTCTACAGCAGCAATGGTCTCCGGAATGGCAGCCACGGCAGGAGGCCCGGCGCGCCGACCGACTCAAGTTCTGGCCAGTTTACTGGACGCCTGGACGACATTGTTGACCATAGTGGTGACTCCGGAGACTCAATATCAGCATAATGCGGATGTTGCAAAGTTAAAGGATCAGATAGTTCAGGCCAAAGTGGACTTGGCAGCTGAGGAGGCCAGGATGGATGAAGAACGGGCTGCTTTAGATGCCCGATCGCAGGAAATCCAATCGCAGAATTACCGGCTTATGTTGGATCAGAACGCATCAAACAAAGTTATGATAAGGAAGTACCGGTCTCGACTGCTGCAAATTTACGAGGGTCTGAATCTCTTCAGCACACCAGGAGCTGGGCCTAGCAATCCGGCAGGAGTAAACTGGATCGAGGCACCTGGGGCGGCACCAGATCAACCACGGACAACGGACTCGCCTCGACGGCCGGACAAGCCGCCACAGTATGTCGCAACACCACCGGGTCACTTTTCCAGTCCTTTGGATAACATGATTGCAGCAGCATCACGTTTGGCGGCTATTCCGATGGAGGGTGATTCCTTAGCAGCGATTGAGACTCGACGAGCCAGGGATCTTATTCAAACCGTCGTTGTTCAGCAATAGGCCTATTCCTAATGCCGAGACACAATACATTCAACCCCCCGTCCGAGCAAGAGTTATAGCAGGCACATGGACGAGCCGGCCGTGTCAAGTAGCGGGCGCTGTCGAGGTGCGCCTCGAGGGGATAATCCGGTGAACGGTGGTCGGAATGCTCAGGACGTGGTGGATAATGGCAGAGCGCGAAGGGAGGCCGCTTTAGCGGCACAGTACGCGGGTCATCATCAACCCGCCCCGGTTCAGCCAGTGGCGTTAGTAGAACGAGGGACCGGGCTTGCTTTCACCTCCTGGGAGTGCCGTGTCTCATCCCGGCTCTCCGTAATGTGCGGTTGCCACGCAAGGTGCCTAATTATACCGCTGATCAGCCCCCTGAGGCATGGGTTGAGAGTTATGAGATGGCAATGGAGATGCTAGATGTGGATGAAGCGGCGTGTGCAAAATATTCACCATGATGCTAGAAGGAACGGCTCGCACCTGGCTAAAGAGCCTGCCTGCTAACTCGATTAATTCATGGGATGAGTTGAAGGCCAAGTTCATAGCAAACTTCAAGGATACGTGCAAACAACCTATGTCCATTGTGGATTTAGATGCCTGTGTCCAAGGAGAGAACAAGTTAACGACTCATTGGGTGCGCCGGGTTTCAGAAGTTTTGCATTCGTCGGACCGCATCAATGCTGACATGGCGATCGTAACATTGGAGCGTAATTGCTGGTTTAAGTCATTGAAAATGAAGTTGGGACGACTCAAGCATCATTGCAATGATATGGGAACACTCATGGCGGCTCTGGTTAAGTATGCTGATTCTGATAATACCAAAGACCCTGATTCTGATGAAGAGAAACAGGAGAAGGGAAAGAAGAATGCCGGTTCAAAGGGACAGCATAACCAGGCGGGCCACAGAAATAATGGTAAGCGTAAAGCGGACAATTCCGATTTTGTGGCTAACACCAGTATGCAGGGTAATATGCAGCGCTGTAAGGGTAAACCGCCCCAGCGCAGTGGAGGAATGAATCTGGAACGCCTGTTAAACCAGCCTTGCCCAAAGCACGGGACAAAGGAAGCTCTGGCCACCCATCTTTGGAAGGATTGGCACATCATGAGGGAATTCAAAAACTCTGATCTTTTCCGGTATGATCAGGGTCCATCTGGTGGTTCCGGTCTAGGATTTCATGGGCCGGGTTACGGTGGCGGCGGTTCAAATTCAGGGTTTTAGAATAATCAGGGCAATCAGAACAACCAAGGTGGTAACCATCAACAGGGGAATCAGGGGAATCAGCAGCAATCGAGGTATCAGAGCAACCCAGAGCAATTAAACGGGGGACAATATCATGTCTTCACTACTAGATTGTGCAAGCGCGATCAGAAGCTCCATAAAAGGGCAGTGAACTCTGTTGAACCGGCGGTGCCCCGTTATCTACACTGGTCTAAGCAGCCTTTCGTCTGGAGCAGAGAGGATCATCCGCCCCGGGTTGACAATCTGGGTCACCTAGCTTTGGTGGTTGTACCGCAGGTGGGAGGTTATAAGTTTACTAAGGTGCTCATGGATGGAGGGAGCAGTATCAATATTTTGTACTATGAAACCTTCCGGCGTATGGGGTTGACAAATAAGAATCTTAGACCGTCAAACACCATTTTCCATGGAGTGGTGCCTGGTAAATCGGCTTACCCAGTTGGTAAGATAGCTCTGGAGGTGGTTTTCGAAGATGATCATGATTCTAGGTCCGAGACGCTGACCTTTGAAGTGGTCAAAATCAGAAGTCCGTACCATGCTTTATTTGGACGGCCGGTTTATGCTAAATTCATGGCGAGGCCGTGTTATGTTTATCTGCAGCTCAAGATGCCGGGTGACAAAGGAACCATCATGGTTCATGGTAGCCGTAAGATCGCTCTGGAGTGTGAGGAAGGTGATGCGGCATATGCCGAGTCGGTTTGTGCAGCGGAGGAGTTAAAGTTTTATAAGGACAATGTTGATCTGGCAGACATGACTTCCCTGAAGAAGACCTCTAGAGAACATGATCCGGCCCTGAAGTTCAACCCGGCTGACGAAACTAAACTTGTTGATTTCGTTCTTGGCGATTCATCCAAACAGTTTAGTATCAGCACAAATCTGGATCCAAAATAGGAAAGCACGCTCATCGAGTTCATCCTTGAGAACCGGGACATTTTTGCATGGAAGCCTTCTGACATGCCAAGTGTACCGAGGGAACTCGCTGAGCACACTCTCAATATTGATCCTAAGTTTAAAACGGTAAAACAGTTCCTTCGCCACTTCAACAAGGAATGATGCAAGGCCATTGGAGAAGAGGTGGCTCGGTTGTTGGCTGCTGGTTTTATCATTGAAGTGTTTCACCCAGAGTGGTTAGCTAATCCGGTGCTGGTACTTAAGAAAAACGACACTTGGCATATGTGTGTGGATTACACATATTTGAATAAAGCTTGCCCAGCTAATCCCTTCGCCCTCCCTCGTATTGATCAAATCATTGATGCTATGGCGGGTTGCGAGCGTTTGAGTTTTTTGGATGCTTATTCTGGTTATCATCAGATCAAGATGGCAGTTAATGACTAGGAGAAGACAACTTTCATTTCTCCTTTTGGAGCCTTCTACTATGTGTCTATGCCCTTTGGGCTCAAGAGTGCCCAGGCGAGTTATCAGCGTTGTGTGCAAAATTGTCTTCATACTCAGATTGGGCGCAACATTCATGCTTATGTAGATGACATTGTGGTAAAATCCAGGAAGAAGGAGACATTGATAGAGGACCTCAAGGAGACCTTTAACAATCTTCGGGTTTATAAAAGGATGGTCAATCCGGACAAGTGTGTTTTTGGTGTTCCGGCAGGCAAGCTCTTAGGCCTTTTGGTGTCTAACAGGGGCATTGAGCCTAATCCAGAAAAGATCAAGGCGATTACATCCTTGGCTAAACCGGCGTGTATAAATGATGTTCAGCGACTGGCGGGTCGTATTGCGGCTTTGAGCCGGTTTATCAGCCGTTTGGGAGAGAAGGCAATTCCTCTGTATCAGATGTTGAAGAAAACAGACAATTTTGTCTGGAGTGACGTGGCTAATGCGGCGTTTGAGGACTTAAAGCGGTAGTTAGTTGAACCGCCAGTTCTTCCTGCTCCGGTTGAGAAGGAGCCACTGCTGTTATATGTGGCTGCTAATGCCCGGGTTGTCAGTGTCGCCATTGTGGTGGAGCACAAGGAGGCTGGGAAGGAATACCCGGTTCAAAGGCCGGTTTACTATATCAGCGAAGTGTTCATTGAGTCCAAGCAAAGATATCCGCATTGGCAGAAGCTGGTGTATGGGGTGTTTATGGCAAGTCGGAAGCTTAAACAGTACTTTCAAGGTCATCCCATCACAGTGGTCAGTTCTGCTCCTTTGGGGGATATAATTCAGAATAGGGAGGCAACTGGCCGGGTTGCTAAGTGGGCTATTGAGCTTGGGCCACACGGTTTGAAGTATATGCCTCGCACAGCCATCAAGTCCCAGGCTCTTGTGGATTTAATTAATGACTGGACCTAGTTGCAGGCACCAGAAGACAAACCAGACAGTACATACTGGACTATTCACTTTGACGGGTCCAGGCCATTGGAGGGCTCGGGGGCTGGAGTTGTCCTCACTTCCCCTTGAGGTGATAAAATTCATTATGTTCTTCGCTTAATGTTCCCCTATACTAACAATGCAGCTGAGTATGAAGCTTTGCTCCATGGTCTTCGAGTGGCTAAGGAGATGAACTTAAGCCATGTACGATGCTTTGGAGACTCAGACTTGGTAGCCCAGCAAGTTTCAGGTACTTGGGATTCCAAGGATCCACTCATGGCGGCTTACCGACGAGAGGTGGATATTGTGGCTGGTCACTTTAAGGGTTATCAAGTGGAGCACATTGATCGGCGCAAAAACGAAGCAACCGATGCTTTAAGCCGGCTGGCGTCTCAACGTAAACCGGTGCCATCCAATACCTTTTTGGATGTCTTGCATAACCCGTCAGTTCAATTACCTACAGAGGAGGACCTCGCTATTCCTGATCCGGAGGCACAGTTGGTGGCTGCTTTACATATCATTCCGGATTGGACGGTTCCATACTTGGCATATATGAACCGGGGCGAGTTACCAGATGATAAAATTTTGGCCAGATAGATAGTCCAGCGGTCCAAGTCCATCGTTGTTCACAACGACGAGTTGCACCACTGCATTGCTTTTGGTGCATTCCAGCGCTATGTTTCTCCTGAAGAAGGCTGTGAGATTTTACGTGAGATACACGAAGGTGACTGTGGTCATCACGCCGGTTCAAAATCTTTGGTTGCCAAAGCTTTTCGTCATGGCTTCTATTGGTTGACGGCTCACGCTGATGCTGGGGACTTGGTCAGACGGTGTGACGGCTGTCAGAAATTCTCAAGGTGAGCTCGCGTTCTGGCTCAGGAGCTACGGATGATTCCTATCACCTGGACGTTTGCAACTTGGGGGATTGACATGGTAGGGCCTCTCAAGCGATCAAAAGATAAGAAGACCCACTTGTTGGTGGCGGTTGACAAGTTCACTAAACGGGTTGAAGCGGAACCAGTAAGCAAGTGTGACGCAGCCACGGTAGTTTAGTTCATCAAAAAGGTGATTTTCTGTTTCGGTTTTCCACACAGCATTATCACAGATAATGGCATGAACCTATCTAAAGGCGAGATGGAGGATTTTTGTCAATGAGAGCACATCCGGCTTGATGTAGCATCTGTGTCTCATCCCAAGTCCAATGGTCAAGCTGAGCGAGCTAACCAGGAAATTCTAAAGGGTATAAAGCCCCGGCTTATGGTCCCTTCGAAGTGGACGCCGGGTTGGTGGGTGGAAGAAATACCATCTGTGTTATGGAGCATAAACACCACCCCAAACCGGTCTACAGGTTATACGCCTTTCTTCATGGTTTACGAAGCAGAGGTGGTACTCCCCAGTGATATTCGTCATGACTCACCTCGAGTTGCCAATTATGTTGAAGCGAACAACGGGCAAGCGCGTCAAGAAGCATTGGACCTGTTAGATGAGAAGCGGGATATGGCTTTCGCTCATTCAGCGGTTTACCAACAAGACCTGCGGCGTTATAACAGCCGCCGGGTCAAAACAAGAACCTTTCAAGAAGGCGATTTAGTGTTCCGGCTCATCTAGGATCAGACCGGCATGCACAAGTTATCCCCACCTTGGAAAGGACCCTTTGTGGTCAGCAAGAATCTGCACAATGGTTCATACTACCTCATTGACGTTCGAGAAGACTCACGCGCTTCTGAGGAGGAGACCCGGCGGCCGTGGAACATAGCTCTCCTTCGGTCTTACTACACCTGAGTTATAGGCTCTTCTTATGTACATATTATGACAATGTATATATTATGATCAATATAATAAACCGACATCCTTGCTACAAGCAGGGCCTCTGCCATTCTTCCAATATCTCTTGGTTACAAGGGGGCTTCTGCTTCCAGAGTGATGACCCGTTTTGTCCATTAAACCGGCTATTATGCCATCATACAGCTTGGGAGCTTCACACCCAAGGGGCTAAAGAGAGATCTGTTGCTACAAGCACGACTCAAACATAGGCACCCATTGAGCAAAGCTCGCAAAGTTACTTGGGGGCTCTTTGTGTAAAGTAACAAAGAGTTTGAAAGGACCCTTGTAATCGGGTATCAACCCACGGCTTGGAAGCCTGGTGTATTCACCTAAAACCCCGGGTTAACCTGCCTTCATCAAGTAAGCCACTCCTATCCAGGTAATCCTGGCACGACCCACCGAACGTTTGATAGTTACTCTCATTAAGAACCTGAACTTGTAAAAGTTAAAACGATGATTGGTTAGTTGGAGGCCCATCTTAAAAGGCTTTGTCAAATGGTTTAACTCTGCGGCCTGGCAGCCCACAAAAAGCCTCGAATTTGGGCCTGGCAGCCCTCGAAAAGCCTCGACTACAAGTTTTATTTGCTTTCGCTTTTTACAAGTTTTATCTTTATTGATCAACTTTTCAAGTAAACTGGTGTTTACTAACCCGGCCAGAGAATATGTCGCCACGTCAACCCGGTGTTTCTTAAACCCGGTATGGCTTACAATTATCATCTGTTAAAGCATATAATCAATGGTGAACCGGCATCTTTCAATCCGGTCGGGCTTTGACTACATGTCGCTCGTATGATAAACCGGGGTTCCTCAATACCCGGTATGGCTTATTACACACCAGCATAATGTGGTGGGTACCTTCCAACACCCAAAGTTTGGGTTTTCTCCCTTACTACAAATAAGTTGGTAAACCAACAACATACTTTCATATCACAGGTATGATTTATTTTTTGCTATTTTTACTACCTTGGTTACCTACCAGGTTTTGTGTTGGTCATTATGACCCGTCCGGCGGTAAACCGCCCAGACAGATTTTTTGTTATGCAGATACAAGGACAACATAATATTACAAAGGTATATAAGCCAGCACTGCAATTATCATGGCGGGTCAAACAAAGTCATATCTCAGTGCACGATGGCAGCAGATCAAAGTATTTCAACTAGCGTATTACAAGGCGCTTTAAAGCCCAAAATAAAGGATTGTTCTTTACACAGAGCACAGTTTGTGAAACATCAACCCGATTGTCGGATCAAGATTCATCACCAGGTTGACGTGAGGTTGATGGATCATCTGGCGTCGGTTCAGCCTCCTCCTCTCCATCCAGTGGCTGGAAGTCAACGGTGGTCCAGTCAATCCGGGTTAAAGCTTGAAAGACAGCCTCTTCACTTATAAGTTCGGACGGATCAATGTCAGGGGCGTAAGTGTGCTTACGGATTGGTGGGATAAGATTTTGCACTTCCTTCACAGTAGTATCAATTCGTTGGTTGCTGGCATCATAGAAGGACCGGTGAACAGTAAAGTTAGCTTCTTCCACCAATTGACTTGCCAGAGGTTGCATCTCCTTTGTAAGAACTTTGAGGGCTTCATTATCAAATTCTGCCCTGTTTTCTTGTTCACCAGGAAAGCCCTTGGCAATATCAACCGGACCCAGGTCAGCTATCCATGCTTTGGCTCGGGTAAGTGCCAACAAAGCTCTAGCCCTGGCAGCGGATCGCTTCATCTCTTCTATCTGCGCCGGCGTCATGGATAACCTTGCTAGAGTGTCCATGATCAATGTTGGGGCCGGTTTGTTGTATGAGACCGCACAAATAACCCGTTGGGCACCGGTATACAGTTGCTCTATCAACGTATATGCTGCCTTCAGCTTCATCCGCATGTCAGAGCCCAGATGAGCAACACGGCCACCTACAATGGTTTAAGATTTTGATGTTAAACCGGCAAATTTCAAAGATGGTTATTCAAGAAATCTTGGCAAGCGTATTTACCAAATATTGCAGAGGTCATGGCATTCACTTGGCGCTTCAACCCAGTTAGCTCTTCCGCCACCGGTTTAAGAGCTGACTCGGCATCCTCAGCCCGCTTCAACAATGTCATCTTTTCAGTTTCCCACCTGGCACGATCATTCTTCAACCCTTCCTTAAGTTGTTCCATGGCTACCAAAGCGGTTTTAAGCTCATCCTTGGCCTTGGAAGTCTCTCATTGCTGGGATTTGATATTTCTCTTGACGATCGGCAATTTTGGAGTCTTTGTTGTTTATATTGGCCTGCAAAGATCAGATGATGATGATATTTTTCTAAAATTCCCAAGCATATAACCAGTTATACACTTGGCACTTGGGGGCTTATGCGGAATGCTTTTTTCCTACTGCTTATTTGAAAGTCCCAAGGCTCAATACAAGTATGAATCTTGGCACTTGGGGCCTAATGCATATTGGATCAAAAAGTATACAGGCAAAAGGAGATGGCAAAATGAATATTGGGTCATGAAGTCCCGGTTCAGCTTATTAAGACTAAACCGGCCCTTGGGGGCTACTCAGTTGAAACATGCTTTATTCACAAGTCCCGGTTTGTCTTCAAGAGACAAACCGACCCTTGGAGGCTACAATGGAGATATACAGAACAAAGCAAGATTAAAGTGTGGAGAGTTACCTCATAGTGCTCCTTCATCATATTCACCAAACCGGCCTCATAATCTTGGCTTGTGTACAGGCGGTTCAGGAATCCGGAATGAAGCTGCTCGGCAGAAAGGTTGACATAACTGGACAAATCTATTTTCCCTTTCCCCTTGCCCATAGCAGCAAATTCCTCCTTGGCAGTATGCTTCGATAAGGCAACCGGATTGCCTGGGGCGGTATAAGCAGTGCCGGTGATAATAACATCATCGCCACGTTTTGACGGGCTCGGCGGATTGACAATATCTCTGGCTGGGCTCGGCGGATTAGTAGCTGAGCTAGGCGGATTAGCAGCTGGACTCAGCGGATCAGCAGCTGGACTTGGAGGTGTAGCATGTGGGCTTGGATCAACATGCGTGGACGGATGAGCTTCCAGCGGATTAGCATCAGTGGCTGGATCTTCTGGGGCAAAGTCATCCATGACAACTTCAGTGTCTCTACCAGCGTCTTCTGGGGTCTTCTCCGGTTCAACTTAATCAGTGGGTCCACTGGTCTTGGCTTTCTTGCTCAACCGGCCCTTGGCACTATAATATTAAAATAGAGGATTAGTATGGTAAACCGATGCACGAAGGAAAAAGTTAAAGGGCAGTATATTTACCCAGGGACGGTTTTAAGGGGAGGCAGCTGAGTGGTTGATGAACCGCCAGATGAGGAATTGGAGGACACCTGATAATTCGAGTCAGATGGAATAAGTGGATTCCGGAAGCAACCCGCCAAGGGACAAGGCTTATTAAAAGAAGAAAGAGACCTCTGGACGACACTTCCGGGGTGGAGTATCTGGTAAACCGGAAGAAGTGACCTGTTGACCACTGTGCCGGGTTGTGCGATGAACTTCATGTTGCTGTGTCTTCAAAGAAAATTGTGGATCCAAATGAGCAAGTGGGTGAGAGTGTTTTACTTTCTGAACTGCACGACGAAATTTTTGAACCGGCACATGATCTGAACCGGAGGAAAGGGAGATTACCTCAACATGATCAGCGCGGCTGGCTTCCGCATGATCCTAGTAATAGTCATTGTTAATAAGGTGTATGAAAAAGAAGCCAAGGGAGTCAAGTTCTACCTCTTGATCTGATTCCTCGATATCTTCGGGTGGATCAGCAGACTCGCCAGTCTTCTTCTTGGCTTCTTTATTTACAACTTTGCTCTTGGCACACGGAGCCCTTGCCGGTTTGTCTGAAGCTTTCCTTTTCCAGAAGGAGCTATTGGCCTGTAAAATTAAACAAAGGTTTATTAGAACAATTTTAAAGCGGAGGCGGATCAAGAAAGCACAAGGTTAAAATCTTTACCGCTGGCGGTTTGTTGGAGGAGTAAAAAGGGGCCAGCCCAGTTTGGCTGCATGCAGCGATCGGTTCATCTAGCATCTTCTTCACAGATTCTGTGACTTCATCATCAGTCATTTCTATCTCATTATACCATTGAGGATCCTTGGCATTGCCGGTATACTCGTGCATCAATCCGGAGCGGTGGCTTAAAGGAAGGACATGCCATGCAACCCAGCAGTGAACAAGGTCAACACCAGTCAAACCGTTGGCTAGGAGAGCCCGGAGCATGGTGAGTTGAGGTGCGTAAGCCTGTCGCTCCTTGGCGGTGAGCCGTTGAGGCAGTGGGTGGCCATTGCTAAGCCGATGAGCGCGGTAACCCGGCAAAGGATTTTCTCCAGGAGGGGCAGTGTTCTTACAATAGAACCAGGTTAGATTCCAGACTTTCGGATAGCTGTGATGTTTGGCGTGAGGAAAATCAACTTCTTTTCTCGTATGAATCGACACACCACCAAGTTTAGTATTGGGGCCGTCAGAGAACTCAATTCGGCGGTTTAAGTGGAAGAAATCCCGGAAGGGCTCAATAGTTGGTTCGTCTTGAAGGTAAACTTCGTAGAACACTTGGAAGTTGCATATGTTGGATATAGAATTTGGTCCAATGTCCTGAGGATGGAGTTGAAAACTAGCAAGGACATCCCGAAAGAACTTTGATCCAGGAGGGCCGAATCCCCGGTCTAAGTGCTGCATAAATACAATCACTTCTCCGTCCTGAGGTTCAGGAGGGCACTCAGGGCCAGGGACTCGCTAATGAAGGACATTCTTTGAGGCTAAAGTGCCAGTTACAACGTATCCATTGATTTGAGTCTCGGTGATCCGGGAAGGAGCCCAGTTGCAAGCTGAGAATTGCTTAGTCATTTTGGAGGATAAAATGAAAAAGAAATGTGAAGGCCGGTTTAAGATTCAAGGTCGAGGTGCTCTCAACCGGTGTTAAACCGGGAAATTCAAAACGGACAAATTTGAAAGTTGAACCGGGTACTGCTATCCAAGTCAGAATGGCGGTTTAAGTGAGGGCTAATGATATCCGGCGGATTACTAATTACTAAAGGTTAAACCGCCCTTAAACAGAAAAGGCAAAGCTGAAATCTACTAAGTGTTTATAGAAACAGATTTCACAGTGTGTCAGTATAATTTGGATCTACCGTGGTTCAATAAAGAAAATTTATCTGAAGCCCTACAATGGTGCTAAGAGGAACAGAGAAGGTCCAAATGCAGTTTTTCTAGGAACAACAAGGCATTATGGTGCTACAGACTAAAGTTACGGATCTAGCCACAAAAGAAACAATGAGGCATAGCTAGATTTAGTAAAGAGGCTAAGGGAAAGGTGAAGAAGCACTGATGAACATCAATGAACACAGATGAACTTGAAGCCCTAATGGAAGATCTAGGGTTACGGGAAGAAAACTTACCAAGGCTGTGCGGCAGCGGAGGACTATCGCAGGAGCTCTGGTACGAATAGGGTGATGCAGCGGCCTAAGTCGGTGCAGATTCGAGGACCGACGGCGGCGGCGGCGGCGCTGGAGTTCTTCGGGTCGCAAGGAGGAAGACGAGAGGCAAGGAAAAAAATGGAAAGCCCCCCGACCCTATTTATAAAGAAAGGGGCAAACGACAGACGCGAAATTCGAGGGACCTGAAGCAGCGAAAGGGGGCGCAGCTGTCACCTCGATCTTCGGGAGCAATTAATGAAGGGTATCTTTTTATGCAGAGATGACATCATGACAATTTACTACAGTGACAGAAGATGACGTCACGGCGGTTCACCAAGGTTTACAGGGAGAAGACAACATGGCGGTTTACGGAGAATCATTACAAGATGTTCATGGAATTTTCCTAAGTGTTGAAGATTGACATGAATAGGTTCAAATCAATCTGGGGCCTAAAATTGAGGATATAACCACTGAGTATAAACCGCCCAGGAGGGGCCGGTTCACGCTCAGCTATTCTGAAGCCCATGAAGGCAAGAAGATGGTGCTTTACTAATAAAGTTTAGAGGCCCAGAGCCCGGAGGCGGATTAGGGCCCATAGTGGTAAACCGCCATAGTTGTATACTTGTATTGTAAGTTAGGGAAAGGGAGAGACCGAGCCGAACACTTGTATGAGTCGGCCTTGGGACTCTGTAAATCGGCCGGGCGTCAACCTGTGTATTTAAAGGGACGAGCCGGTGGCGGTTCAGGGACAACAGACAACAACTCGAGACTCAGGCAAAGCGTATTTGCTCCCTGGTCATCGAAACCCCAATAATTCCATCACAACTAGACGTAGGCTTTTACCTTCATCGAAGGGGCCGAACTAGTATAAACTCTCATCTCCCTTGTCCGGTTTAACCCCTTCAGGCTAATCTCGTTGCGATGGCTCCATGACTAAGTCCTTCCGTTAGGACATCTGACGTGATATTTCCACGACAGGGTGGGAGGGCGGGAAAACCAAAGGCAACTTGGAAGGGAGAACCGACGAATAGCTTGAAGAGAAAACATCGGTTAAAAGAAAGCAAAGGCTTCACACGAGTAAGGATGGATACTCGATTACGGATTCCGGCTCCGAGGAGAAAAGGGTGGGCGGGTGGGAAAAAACAACTGAGGATTGAACTTGGCAACGATGAAGAGGCTCGAGTCAACTTGACGAGAAATGCACCAGATGAAAAGAGATGAGAACCATCGACCGACAACCAACTGCGTGATCCTAAAGAAAGTATGAAGGGGAAGAGGAGTAAAACAAAACACCTACGTCAAGATTCCTGACCAGAGCGACAAAGGGTCTGAGGAGTAAAAAGAATTCCTTCTCTCTCATATAACAAGACTCCAAAAACAGTTTTCTTCCAGACTCGACAGCGGCCAAGCTACACGATCAAACAAGGGGGCTCCTATGGTCGGTCGAGGCTCTGATACCAACTTGTCACGCCCAATATGCGACCCTATCCTAAAGGAACTCGAAGGTCCCACCAAGGATAGAAGCGCATATTGGAGACGCTTTTGCAAGGTGGATATCATTACATCATACCATTACATAATAGTTGGGGATACATACAAGATGCATACAATGCTACACGAATACAACAACATCATACATAACAGCATCATCCTACTACGGATGAAACACAAACAGAAACTCAAACGACATCCACCCAGCTAGCCTAGGCTGCCGACCTGGAACCTATCCCCCGATCGAAGAAGAAGCAGAAGAAGAACTCCAAAACAAGTAACATCCCTATCGCGTCAAGATCATCACATAACCTGTACCTGCAACTGTTGTTGTAGTAATCTCTGAGCCACGAGGAATCAGCAATCCCATTACCATGGGTATCAAGACTAGCAAAGCTTAATGGGTAAGGAATGGATAAGTGGTGAGGTTGCCGCAGCGTCTAAGCATATATGGTGGCTAACATATGCAAATAAGAGCGGGAAGAGAAACAAATGGAACAGTCATTGTCGGTGTCAAAACCGGCGGATCTCGGGTAGGGGGTCCCGAACTGTGCGTCTAGGCGGATGGTAACAGGAGACAAGGGACACGATGTTTTACCCAGGTTCGGGCCTCTTGATGGAGGTAAAACCCTACGTCCTGCTTGATTAATATTGATAATGTGTGTTACAAGAGTAGATCTACCATGAGATCAAGGAGGCTAAACCCTAGAAGCTAGCCTATGGTCTGATTGTTGTTCGTCCTACGGACTAAAGCCATCCGGTTTATATAGACACCGGAGAGGGCTAGGGTTACATAGAGTCGGTTACAATGGTAGGAGATCTACATATCCGTATCTCCAAGCTTGCCTTCCACGCCAAGGAAAGTCCCATCCGGACACGGGACGAAGTCTTCAATCTTGTATCTTCATAGTCTTGGAGTCCGGCCGATGATGATAGTTCGGCTATCCGGACACCCCCTAGTGCAGGACTCCCTCAGTAGCCCCTGAACCAGGCTTCAATGACGATGAGTCCGGCGCGCATATTGTCTTCGGCATTGCAAGGCGGGTTCCTCCTCCGAATAATTTATGGAAGATTATGAACACCAGGATAGTGTCCGGCTCTGCAAAATAAATTCCACGCACCACCGTAGAGTGAATAATATTTACACAAGTTCAATCTGCTGATGTATTTGGTGGCGTGACGTCATACCACTACCAAGCCTTTACTTGAATCGTTTTTATTGTACCACCTCAGCGTGTTTAGCGAAGCGGTTTCCTTGGCACGTCTTGTCGAAGCAGAGATCGTATTCCCCTTATTCCGGGATTCCCATCAATACGGACGTGGGTAACCCAACCGCGCCATTGATTGTGGCGCTTGGGAGATAAGCGAGTTTTATCAGGCCAGTGGGGACACATGTTTTTGTCCGCCCATATAAGGGGATAAAGATCCAACCCTTTTACCTGCACCTTCTTCCTCCCTGGCTTATCCATCTCCGCGAACTCGAGCTCCAGCGCCCAAGTCCATACATCTCACCTCAACCTCCTCCAACTATGTCCGGAGCGGGAGGCAAGTGGATGGCACATCCACAAGCTGCGCAGCGCGGTTATTTGTCTAGCAACATCGCGCATCGGCTCCTCGACGAGGGAGAGCTCATCCCCACCCCCAGGCACCATGAGAGGGTAGTATTTCTTCCCCATTTCCTCCGCGGACTGGGCTTCCCACTCCATCCCTTTGTCCGGGGGCTCTTGTTCTACTATGCCTGGATTTCCATGATCTGGCCCCGAATTTCATCCTCAATATCTCGGCGTTTATCGTCGTGTGTGAGGCCTTCCTCTGCATCCAGCCCCACTTTGGCTTGTGGCTCAAGACCTTCAGTGTCAAGCCGAAGGTTGTGAAGGGCAGCCAAGCGGAGTGCGGAGGCGCCATGGTCGGCAGGATGTCCAACGTTACTTGGCTTGAGGGCACTTTCCTGGAAACCATTAAGGGGTGGCAATCGGGGTGGTTCTACATCACCGAGCCGCGTGACCCTGAATGGGCAGCGGCCCCCGAATTCAGATCTGGCATCCCCACACGGCTCACCTCCTGGAAAGAGAGCGGCCGGACATGGGGTTATTCGGAGGAGCTGGCCGGACTCGAAGCCTGCATCCAAAAGCTAGTGGACAAGAAGCTCAAGCTTGTCAATGTAGTCCAGGTCATGCTCATCCGCCAGATTCTCCCGTGCCAATGACGGGGCTTCAACATGTGGGAGTTCGATCCGGCGCAGCACCAGACTTTGAGCAGGCTCTTCGACACTACGTACGAAGATGTCTGGAAGGTGCTGTTCAAGGAGGCTCCCGCATCCGCTACCAAAGATCGCGGATTCAGCTCGCAGCGTCCGGCTGACGAGGTAAGTGATTTTGTCCTTTACGGGACGCTTGTTTTCCATAGTTTGACTCTATGCGGGATCTAAACTCCCCCTCCTTTGACAGGACTGGCTGGCGAAGGCCGAGCAAACAATCTGTCCGGCCCCATTGCCAGAGGACCCAGCGGACGCCCGCTTAACGGGGCTGCTGGCTCCGGCACCCCATGTGGTGCCGGAGAAGAAGGCCAAGAAGAAGGCCACGGTGACTCGGAAGAGTTCCCGTTTTCAGGTGTTATCGGATGATGACTCCGAGGCCGACTCCTCTCACAAAGGCGAGGAGGAGAAGAAGAAAGCCTCTCCCCCAGCGGGGGGAGGGAAGAAAAGGAAGGCCTCCCCAACGAGAGAGGCCAAAGGGTCTAAGAAGGCAAAAACTCTTTCCCCGTACTGCTCTGCCAACGCCAGTGACGACGACAAGGACTGGTCCCCAAGGGCCAAGCCCCTGGCGAGATCGTAAGTATCCGGACTCCCGAATAACTTCATGGTTTTTCTTTTCGCCGCATAATGTCTTTCTAATGCCGCATACAACCGTGCAGTCCGCCCAAGGATGATCTTCCTGCTTCGTCGAGCGGGTCCTTAGGTGCGTCGGATATGGATTCTCTCACGACCGCCTCCACCCCCCGTGATGTGGACAATGCCGAGGTGGGATCCCGGGAAGGGACCCACGAGGAGGAGGAGGCCCCGGAGGTGTCGCAGAACAACCTCCCGGACTTTGCACCGGACTCGGCCCCGGAACCTATAGCGGTTCCGGAGTCCGGCGGGCGGCCCCTTTGTAAGAAGGGCAAGACCGTGACGCCGGCAGCCTCCATCCAACCGGAGGCGCCGGATAGCTTGTTGGAGGCCCTCAATGGCGCCTCCATCGAAGAGGAACACCACACTGTTATGAGTGCGGTGATTCAGAAGGTTCAGCTCGCCAAGAGAGGGCTGACCGAAGCCTGCAGTAGCCATCTAACAAGCTTTGAGGTGAGAATTTTGATATATGTAAAATAGTACCGCATAGACAGTAGCCCCTAATGCTCGGTTTGGTGTTCGGAAAGAAAAGTCGGACTGAGGATCTAAAAAGATATACGCAGGAGTCATAAAAAATATGTCAATATGGGATTGCAGGCTGCGCTGCTGACCTCTGCCGCATTGACTGCGGAGGTCAATACTTTGAAGGAAAGCCTCGAGCGGTCCGAGAACGAGCTCGGCAGTGCCAAGAACCTGCTCGAGGACAAGGAAGGTGAGTAATACCGTATTAAAATTGTACCTTACAGAAAAGGATTTGGTTGCAAGAAAAATGACAAGGATAACGTGGATATAGCAGGGGCCATAAACGAGGTGGCGACCCTGAAGGAGGCGGTGTCCGCGGCCGAACGTAATGCGGCCGCGGAACGCACCAAGCGAGAGAAGCAGGAGGCGCGGGTGGCGGAGGTACAACAAGAGCTCCAGGCTCTCATGGAAATACATGAGAGTTTGGAGCGTGACTCGAAGACTCGAGAGTCCGAGCTTGCGACGGCTCTTGAGAGTGCCAAAGCCGCTAAGGCCGAAGCCTATAAGGCCCTCCAGGAAGTCGAGGCGTTGAAGAAAATAGCGGCGGGTAAGGCGTTTTTCATGCAAAGTAAGCATGTGAGTGTGAATTACATATCACTTACCCGAATTCGGAGCTCTCCAGGAGCGTTCGCAGATCTACCCCGTAGCATGTCCGATGCTGCCGCTTTCTATAGGGCCGAGGAGGGGAGCTCGACGGAGAAGGTCTTCTGGTCTCAGTATGCTGAGGCCGGACATCTGGTGCCCCTTAGCGACCGGCTGAAGCAGCTGGTCGAGCTCCACAAGGTGGCCAAACAGGCCATGAAGGGCCTCATAGTTCGGCTGTGGCCTAAGGAGGCCATGCCTGGGAGCTACTTCGGCCTGGTGCGGCGGCTGGTGGATACGTGCCTGTGGGTTGAAGTCATCAAGCACTCCGCCTGTATTGAAGGTGCCCGTCGGGCCCCTGCCCGCGCGAAGGTGCACTGGGGCAAGATGGATGCCCAGAAGCTTGTGACGGACGCGCCACCGCAGGGCAAGGAGCATCGCATGCCCGAGATGTATTATAAGAGTGTCCTGAAGGGTGCCCGCATTATTGCGGGTGAGTGCTCCAAAGATGTAATATTTGAGTAGACTCGCATTTTGTTATCCCGTGCGCTGAAAACTTAGTTCATATGCGCTAAGCAACACTTGTTAATTTAAAATATTACCTTCTGTGCGGCTGTTTATCAAATCTGAGAGATGGCAAGTTGTCGGCTTCAGCCGCCATGCCACGAGTGCTGGGGTGTTCGGGATAAACTTGAGCACTCTTGTTCCCATTTTTGGGTCCATCTAGGGAGGCGCTCAACACAAAGAACAAGGCAACCGGAATTATAATGCTTGAACACTCTCACTTAGCCATAGAATTCTATAATTTTAAATTTCGGCAAAGCCCCTAGTCTTCGGAAGGCCGAATTTGGGGCGCTATCCACGCCTGGGCCGGACAAAGCCGGCTCCTCGCTCTAAGCGGCATAAGTCTTTAGGGACTCGCAAAAAACCTCTCGAACAGCGACCGACTCTCGCCTCATCATGACGGTCAGTTTTAGCTTTCTCCACTGAGGTGCTCGCCCAGCTCAACTGGGGCGCAATCGCAGTGGTTTTCCCAGTGCTACCTTAGCCGATACAACGGAACGTAAGGTACCAAAACATGGGAGCCGGGCAAATCCAACTATTGACCCAAGACATGGTTCGGAGCCGATGCATATAATGCTATAAGTTCGGGGTGCCGCACTTGTGAAAGTGTTCGAACTTATCACACCATGATGCAGGAAACATAAGCCCCTGGTGTATTCAGCCGTACCAAAATGTACGGGTGCAACATGTCATAAACAAACATATGTATAAGAAAGAAATGCAATTGGAAGCAAAAAGGTGCTGCATTACTTATTCAAGAAAAACTGTTGTAAGTGCAGAATGATACATATGGTGCGATAAGCAAGGGATGTGGCTATTAAACATGTCCCCCTCTAGGGGTAGGCTGCGGAATGGTGCATAAAACAGATTTAATGCTCGTAATGGAGACCACCTGGATATTCGTTGTAGCCTTTCTCCTTCCCTGGCTGTTGCATCGTGAGTTCGGCAGGTCTGCTGCCGGACAGGGCCTCTGACGAACGGAGTCCTGTGGGTAAAAATAAAAAGGAAAAGGAGAAAAAGAATGACACACTTGAGAGCCCCTGGTGTGGTTGAGCCGCATTCTGGGCCTATCATGGTCGTGCCTCTCTCCCCATGCCCATGGTATCTTCAGAGCGTAATGGCGTACGCGAAGGACCTGTCTTGACGTTTTGCAGGGGCTGGGGTTGGGGCCGCACTGCTACGCATGCTTGGAATGTGCCAGGTGGTCTTGTTGTAGGTTACTCCGGGCGCGTTTAGCCATGTCCGGTCGCTTAACGGACGGACTCGAGAATTGACTTAAGAGGCTGCACTGTACTTCTGCCGCGAGAGCCGCTGTATGTTCCTCCGTTTGGAGAGAGCGTTCAATGTTTCTGTTAACCGTGATGACTCCTCGAGGGCCTGGCATCTTGAGCTTGAGGTATGTGTAGTGCGGCACCGCGTTGAACTTTGCGAACGCGGTACGTCCGAGCAGAGCATGATAGCCGTTGCGGAATGAAACTATGTCGAAGATTAACTCCTCGCTTCGGAAGTTATCCGGGGATCCGAAGACCACTTCCAGTGTAACTGAGCCTGTACAATTGGCTTCTACACCTGGTATGACGCCTTTAAAGGTCGTCTTGGTAGGTTTAATCCTTGAGGGGTCTATGCCCATTTTGCGCACTGTATCCTAATAAAGCAGATTCAGGTTGCTGCCGCCGTCCATCAGGACTCTGGTGAGGTGAAATCCATCGATGATTGGGTCTAAAACCAATGCGGCGAATCCGCCGTGGCGGATGCTGGTGGGGTGGTCCCTTCGGTCAAAAGTGATCGGGCAGGAGGACCATGGATTGAACTTCGGGGAACTGGCTCCATCGTGTATACATCACTGAGTGCACGCTTCCGCTCCCTTTTGGGTATGTGCGTTGCGTATATCATGTTCACCGTCCGCACCTGTGGGGGGAAACCTTTCTGTCCTCTATTGTTCGGCGGTCGGGTCTCTTCCTCGTCATCGCTATGCAGCCCCTTGTCATTGTTTTCGGCAATTAACTTGCCTGCCTGCTTGAATACCCAACAGTCCCTGTTAGTGTGGTTGGCTGGCTTTTCGGGGGTGCCGTGTATCTGGCACGAGCGGTCGATTATTTGGTCCAAATTGGACGGACCCAGAGTAGTTCTTTTGAATGGCTTTTTCCGCTGACCGGGTTTAGAGCCTCTGAATCCGGCATTGACTGTCGTATCTTCACTATTATCACCGTTAATGCGGCATTTGTTTTTGTTGCGACGCGACCTGCCATTACGGTCCTTGATATCCGGACTGCCAGAATTTTTGCTGAGGTTGTTGCTGCGTGCTAGCCAGCTGTTCTCACCCGCGCAGAAGCGGGTCATGAGTGATGTGAGGGCGGCCATGGATTTCGGCTTTTCTTGTCCCAGGTGCCGGGCAAGCCACTCGTCGCGGATGTTATGTTTGAAGGCCGCGAGGGCCTCCGCATCCGGACAGTCGACGATTTGGTTTTTCTTGGTTAAGAACCGTGTCCAGAATTGTCTGGCCGATTCGTCTGGTTGCTGAATTATATGGCTTAGGTCGTCAGCATCTGGTGGTCGCACATACGTGCCCTAGAAGTTATCGAGGAATGCAGCTTCCAGGTCTTCCCAACTCCCAATTGACTCTGCTGGCAAGCTATTAAGCCAATGCCGGGCTGGTCCTTTAAGCTTGAGTGGGAGATATTTGATGGCGTGAAGATCGTCACCGCGGGCCATGTGGATGTGAAGGAGATAGTCTTCGATCCAAACCGCAGGGTCTGTTGTGCCATCGTAATATTCAATATTCACGCGTTTAAACCCTTCGGGGATTTGATGATCCATTACTTCATCTGTGAAGCATAGTGGGTGTGCGGCGCCTCTGTACTGGGCGATATCACGACGGAGCTCAAAAGAGCTTTGTCTATTTTGTTCGGCCCGGCCGGACTTACTGTGTCCGGCGTGACGGTTGTCGTCACGTATCATGGGGCGCCCACGCGATCCATAGATCGATCTTGCTTGTCTTGCCTTATCCTCCAATATATCTCGCAAGTCCGGAGCGTTCCCTGTGGCCTTGTGCTTTTCGAGCGATGTCGGGGTACGGTTCTAGTGAAGGGCCTAGAGGCCTCTCTGTCGCGACCACGGGGTGGTCAGTCAGCCGTATTGTCTGCTGGTGATGCGGGTTCATACGCCTCCTCCTCTAATCGGGGGAGCAGCTTGCATTTAGGGTAGCTTTTGGAGGGGTGTTCGAGCTCATGCTCTTCGGCCGCGAGGACTTCAGTCCATCTGTCGGCTAGCAGATCTTGATCAGCTCTAAGCTGTTGCTGCTTTTTCTTGAGGCTGTTTGCCGTGGCCATAAGCCTGCGTTTAAAATGTTCTTGTTCGACGGGATCCTCAGGCACAACGAATTCGTCATCGTCGAGGCTTGCCTCATCTCCGGAGGGAGGCATATAATCCTCTACCTCTTCTTCTGCCGCTCTCTCATGAGGGCTGGCGTCTCCATCCTCCTATGCTGAATCTTGCTGGAGTGGGTTGTCTTCGGCACTGTCCGGGGTGTTATTATCTCCGGTGCCGAAATCTTCATTCTTGCTGTGGCAGGATTTAGAGCGGCGCCGCTGACGCTGGCGCTTGGGCTGTTTCTTGGAGGGGTCATCCTCCGCTGTTCCTTCGCCATTCCCATCCTTTGGGATATCCACCATGTATATGTCATATGATGAGGTGGCTTTCCAGTGCCTGGTAGGCGCTGGTTCTTGGTCGTCTCCGGCATCGTCGTCCATACCGTCGATGTCTTCAGAGTCGTACTCTAGCATGTCAGTTAGATCATCGACAGTGGCTACTAAGTGGGTGGTGGGTGGGCTTTGAATTTCTTCGTCGTCCGCATCCCAACCGTCCTGACCGCAGTCCGGCCAGGGCTCTCCTGATAAAGAGAGATATTTAGCAAACTCAAGATGTCGCCGAAAGGTGAGTGTTGAAAGATGTCCGCAGCGGTGAACTCCATGACCGGCGCCCAACCGCATTCGATAGGAGGGGGCGCGGGAGGTTCGGTGTCCGGCAAGGAGTCTGGCACCTCGGAGTCACGGGCTTCATGAGGGACAAGGTCAGTGTTCGGCTCTATCACCGTAGAGGTTGCAGCCCCCGAGGCAGTGTCTAGCCATCCGTCCTTCATCTGCGCAGCCGGCTCCAAATTGAAGATCGGAGCGGGCTCGAGTGCGGCCTCCCGGGTACTATCCAGGTGGAGAGCTAAGTCATGCCCGTCGTGACAGTGCGACACGCTTGGCTGTGGCTCGAATCCATCGAAGATCAAGTCCCCGCGGATGTCAGCCGTGAAGTTCAAACTTCCAAATCTGACCTGACGGCTAGGGGCGTAGCTTTCGATCTGCTCCAGATGGCCAAGCGAATTGGCCCGCAGTGCAAAGCCACCGAATAAGAAGATCTGTCCGGGGAGGAAGGTCTCACCCTGGACTGCGTCGTTGTTGATGATCAAAGAAGCCATCGAGCCTGTGAGCGACGACACAGAGGAACTCTCAATGAAAGCACCAATGTCGGTGTCAAAACCGGCCGATCTCGGGTAGGGGGTCCCGAACTGTGCGTCTAGGCGGATGGTAACAGGAGACAAGGGACACGATGTTTTACCCAGGTTCGGGCCCTCTTGATGGAGGTAAAACCCTACGTCCTGCTTGATTAATATTGATGATGTGTGTTACAAGAGTAGATCTACCACGAGATCAAGGAGGCTAAACCCTAGAAGCTAGCCTATGGTCTGATTGTTGTTCGTCCTAAGGACTAAAGCCATCCGGTTTATATAGACACCGGAGAGGGCTAGGGTTACACAGAGTAGGTTACAATGGTAGGAGATCTACATATCCATATCGCCAAGCTTGCCTTCCACGCCAAGGAAAGTCCCATCCGGACACGGGACGAAGTCTTCAATCTTGTATCTTCATAGTCTTGGAGTCCGGCCGATGATGATAGTTCGGCTATCCGGACACCCCCTAGTCCAGGACTCCCTCAGTCGTGAAGCTAGCAATGATCAAGAAGTGATCCTGAAACTACTTACGTCAAACATAACCCAAAACCGTGTTCACTTCCCGCACTCCGCCGAAAAGAGACCATCACAGCTACACACGCGGTTGATGCATTTTAATTGAGTCAAGTGTCAAGTTCTCTACAACCGGACATTAACAAATTCCCATCTGCCACATAACCGCGGGCACGGCTCTCGAAAGTTTATACCCTGCAGGGGTGTCCCAACTTAGCCCATCACAAGCTCTCATGGTCAACGAAGGATATTCCTTATCCCAGGAAGACCCGACCAGTCTCGGAATCCCGGTTTACAAGACATTTCGACAATGGTAAAACAAGACCAGCAAAGCCACCCGAATGTGCCGACAAATCCCGATAGGAGCTGCACATATCTCGTTCTCGGGGCACACCGGATTGTCCAAACTTCCGATAGGCCAGGCAAGAGTTGCCCCTGGTGGCCACCGGCGGCTGACAGGTTGGACCAACACTCACGACGAGCAACCGCCCGAGGGGGTAAATAAAGATGACCCTTGGGCTCCGGAAACCCAAGGGAAAAAGGCTTAGGTGAGGCAAATGTAAAACCAAGGTTGGGCCTTGCTGGAGGAGTTTTATTCAAGGCGAACTGTCAAGGGGGTCCCATAAATCACCATACCGCGTAAGGAATGCAAAATCAAGGAACATAACACCGGTATGATGGAAACTAGGGCGGCAAGAGTGGAACCAAACACCGGGCATAAGGTCGCGCCTTCCACCCATTACCAAGTATATAGGTTCATTAATTAAATAAGAGATATTGTGATATCCCAACATAATCCTGTCCATCCTGGAGCAATCTTCGACTTCGCCTGCAACTAACTACGCTATAAGTGGGTCTGAGCAAAGCGGTAACATATCCAAGCAACGGTTTGCTACGAAGGGTGAAAAAGGGTAGAGGCTGACATGGCAATTTGGGAGGCTTGGTAAACAAGTGATAGGTAGCGCATCATAGCGATAGAACGAAGCAACTAGCATAGCAATGATAGTAGTGAGATCCAAGGTCACAGTCATCTTGCCTAAAATCCCGCTAGGAAGAAGAACGAGTCCATGAAGAAGATGAAGCCACGAAGACGAACCAAGCGTAGACGAACGAATCCTCACGATCGCAACAAAACAGGAACTAACGAGAAGGAGCACAACCAGAAAGAAGCAAACAACAAGGTAAACACACACCACATAGACATGGCATGATGCACAACCAATTATGATGCGTGACAAGGCTAAATGATGCTACTCATGGCAAGAGATGATGCATACAAGAGCAACACATCAAAGCAAGTTTAAATGAGGCCGGAAACAACTTATAACAATTCCAGTAAGTCCTCATATGCAAATTTCGAAATTGGTCCAGATCTGAACAAAAATTAAGTTGAAGTTGT
Organism: Triticum dicoccoides; assembly: GCF_002162155.2. Taxonomy (NCBI): domain Eukaryota; kingdom Viridiplantae; phylum Streptophyta; class Magnoliopsida; order Poales; family Poaceae; genus Triticum; species Triticum dicoccoides. Next base: position 272,629,587 of record NC_041387.1, on the reverse strand, counting down.
TAAACAGCAAGTTAAAATGCACCAATATGATCTACACGAAATTCTTGTCAAGTTACATATAAAGTTCATTTAGTTTGGAGATACGACCTAGAAGATATGAGCAAAACAAGTTAACCATGATATTGATGAAAAATACATCCAAACATTAATCAAAATCACTCAAAACATGGATGCAACATGATAATATGAAACTACATGCAACACAAAGCAAGTTTCATATAGAGCACACTCCAAACGGAGCTACGATACACCATATACACATGAAACAAGTTTAAAGGACAAGCTGTCCAAAACAGCAACTAGGCATCTAGAAAGCATCAAAACAATATGCTACATCACCTCAACATGAAAACAAAAGGCATGGTCATGATGTACAGATGAAGGATAAGAAAACATGAACACTGAGCTATCTCCAGAAAACAATATAACATGCACAAAAGGAAATGGCAAGATTGCAAATAATAACAATTTCACAGACTTAGCAGAAATCACTGTGCATGGCAGAAATAACATCAGGTTGCAATATTTGGAGCTATCAAAGAACATGTTACAACAATCTATCATGGAAAACCAGAGAATATCATGCTATTACTAAAGACAAAGAACAAAATTCCCTTACTGAACTAATTCCAAAGATCAACAAAAACAATGGTAGCATCCATGCAAACATGGTAAATGATATGACAGATTCAGAATAACAGGACATGGCTGGAACAATGATAAGTAGGCATGTGGGTCAGCTTGTACAACTCACTACAGAGCATTTCATGGCATCAAAAGGTGACCAAAACTAAGAAGAAATATTTATGAAGCTAAGAATCGCAAGAGCAAGTTCATAGGGTGCATGGATCACTAGCAAAATGCATGGCCAAAACTAAACTTCATGTTAACAGGCTGACAGAAACATTATTTAGCAACTTTGGAGCATTATATGAACAATCTACAGCAAGCTATAAATGCAACCAAGGGAATGGATAGATAGATCATGACATGTATAACAAAACATCCTTAGTGAACATCTCCAGATTATGCATTGAATGACTTTTGGCAGCAGGTTTACATAGCATCATGACATAACAGATTAAACCTAGCAAAACAGTAATAGCAAGTACCCTACTTCAGGAGCTTGATGCACTCACTACAAGACTCACAAAAATACATGTATTACACCACTCTAAATATGGTATGATGTAGTGCAAAACTCATGTAGACATCAAGCTCATAGGATGCACACACAAAATGCAATGAAAAAGACAAATCACCCAGTTATGTTAACAGACATCAGTTAAAATCATTTAGCACTCTTGCAACGAAGATAATGGCATAAAGATGTACTCAAGCAAGCATGGCACAGTGGAATAAAATGTAGAGCCTCTCCCAATGAACATTTTCCTATATTACAAGAAGTTATGGCATGACAAAGTGGGCACCAGAATGCAATAATATTTGGGACTTAGTGCAAAAACAAAGTCAACCTCATGGATCTGGAACTGGGCGCGGAGCGGGTCGGGATGAGGTGGATCTCGCCGGAGACGAGCGGCGCGGCGGACGGAGTTGGATGGGGGAAGAAGCCGACGAGGGGTGGGGCGGCGCATCCGACCGGATCTCGCCGGATCCGGCGCCGACAGAGGCGAGGGCGAGGCCGGGCGGCGACCTGGCGGGCAACGGGAGGAGGCGGCAGCGAGCTTCTCCGGAGGCGGCGCTCGATGGCCGGCGGCGGGGCCGGGCGGCGCGGAGGCGGCTCGGCGACGACGGGCGGCCCACTGGAGGCGCGAGCGCTGGGCGACGGCAGGCGCGGGGCGGCACGCGCGGGCCCCGGCAGGCCTGCCCTGGGCTCCGCGTGCCGGCGGCGGTGGCTGGCGGCGGAGGCCCCGTGGCGCTTCGTGAGTGGAGAGGAGCGGCGGCAGGGTGACGTGGCGGGCTGGGATAGGGCGAGGCGACGTGGTCGGCGGACGTGTCTTGCGCGGGTGGATGCGTCCGGCGGCGGGGGGAAGAGGAGGCTAGGGTTTTGGACCCGGATTTGGACGGGAGGAGGTGTTTATATAGGTAGAGGGAGCTAGGAGAGTCCAAATGAGGTGCAGTTTTTGCCGACACGATCGCAATTGAACGGCGGAGAGCATGGAGGGTAGTTTGGTGGGCTAGGGGGCTGATTTGGAGGGGTGTTGGGCTGCAAGACAAAAGGGCTTTTGGTTAACTCGGCTAACCTTTGGGGCATCAAACGACCTCTAAATGGAACGAAATTAAAGGGCGGTCTACCTACTCTATAACAACACCGCACGCCAAGTTCCATCCCATTCCGAGAACATTTAAATGCCACTCACGACACAAGGTCTGAGAGGTGCAACGGGCGCGTGCGAATGTGTCTGGGCTCAGAACGGACAACGGAGAGAACCGGGGGAATCTGAACGGATGCAAGTTTTGACAAACATGCAGATGAAATGCAGATGATGACATGGCAAAATGCAACACGCAAGCAAATGACATGGAAACTACAGCGAATAACTGGAAGACACCTTGCGCATCGGATCCGGGGCGTTACATGGACCTAGCGATGGAGCTGGATGAGCCAGGTCACACCGAACACAGCCCGGAGTAGACGCCCGATCACAGCGATCCCAAGGGCCAAACTCACCAACCTGCCTCCGGAGAAGAGTACATTCCGGACGATGATGCATTCATCATCCCGGAAAAACGTTTGGAACGAGATAACCTCCGCAGAAGGCTTATGGCCACTGCGAGAAGCCTAAAGAAGCAGAAGCAAAGGCTTAAAGCCACGCAGGAAATGCTCAACCGCAGATGGAATAAAGTGCTAGACACTGAAGAAAAATATGGCGACGATCGCCACACAAAGAGCTACCCAAAGCACAAGCTCCTGCCAGAATTTGACGATGAGGCCACTCTGCCATAGAACAATGCGGCCAATAGGCCGGACCAACGACTTCATGACCGTGATAGAGCAGCTACTGACGCCGCACACGATTTACGTGAGCTCCTGGACAAAAAGGCCGGCATGACCAGGTCCATCTATGGATCTAGAGGACATGCTACGGCACAGAACTACGGTCACCAAAATGATTAGACTGATTGAACACCAGTTCGGAATCAACACCGGACACAACAACAGTCGACAGCATGCCACAACATGTCCAAATACACAGGGGTTTCACACCCTCTGTGCTTCACCGAAGAGGTACTGGATCACGAATTTCCACAGGGATTCAAACCCGTGAACATAGAGGCATATGACGGAACGACAGACGCTGGGGTCTGGATTCAGGATTTTATCCTTCATATCCACATGGCTTGTGGGGATGACCTCCACGCCATCAAATACCTACCCCTCAAGCTGAAGGGGCCAGCTCGGCACTGGTTGAAAAGCCTCCCCGAAAATTCAATCGGAAGTTGGGAAGAACTTGAGGATGCTTTCAGGGCCAATTTTCAAGGGACCTATGTCCGACCTCCAGACGCTGACGATTTAAGTCACATAATACAACAGCTCGGAGAGTCCGCCCGTAAGCTTTGGAACAGATTTCTCACTAAGAAGAATCAAATTGTCGATTGTCCGGATGCCGAAGCCCTAGCGGCCTTCAAGCATAGTATCCGAGACAAGTGGCTTGCCAGACACCTCGGCCAAGAAAAGCCGAGGACAATGGCAGGCTTAACAAGCCTCATGATCTGCTTCTGCGCAGGTGAGGACAGTTGGTTGGCCCGTAGAGGCACCAGTGACCCGGGCGCATCCAAAATTAGGGATGGCAACGGGAAGCCACGGCGCAATAAAAACAAGCGTCGAAACAAGGAAGAAAGTCCGGACAACACGGCGGTTAACGCCAGATTTAGGGGCCCTCGACCCAGTCAACAAAAGAAGCCATTTAAAGGCAGTAATGAGGGACCGTCCGGCCTGAACAAAGTCCTGGACAAACTGTGCCAAATTCATGGCACCCCCGAAAAACCTGCGAACCACACTCACAGAGAATGCTGGGTCTTTAAGTAGGCCGGCAAGTTAAATGCCGAACACACGAGAAGGGAAACACCAAGTGAAGACGAGGATGAGCCCCGCCAGCCGAACACTGGGGGATAGAAAAAATTCCCACCACAGGTAAAAACAGTAAACATGATCTACGCGACTCATATACCAAAGAGAAGGCGCAAACGCGTGCTCAGAAACGTATATGCTGTAGAACCCGTTGCCCCCAAACTCAACCCCTGGTCGGCCTGCCTGATCACCTTTGATCACAGGGACCACCTGACTAGTATCCGGCATGGAGGATTGGCTACCTTGGTGCTCGACCCAATAATAGATGGATACCATCTCACTCGTGTCCTCATGGACGGCGGCAGTAGTCTTAATCTAATATATCAGGACACTATCCGCAAGATGGGGATAGACCCATCCGGAATCAGGCAAAGTAACACCACCTTTAAAGGGGTGATACCAAGCCTCGAGGCCCGTTGCAGGGGCTCCCTCGTTTTAGAGGTGACATTTGGTTCGCTCGACAACTTCAGAAGAAAGGAATTACTCTTCGCCATCGCTTCCCTCCGAAGCGGTTATCATGCATCGCTCGGAAGAACGGCCTTCGCTCGCTTCAACGCAGTACCGCACTACGCCTACCTTAAACTCAAGATGCCCGGTCCACGTGGCGTCATCACCGTTAGCGGAAACACAGAGCGTTCCTTACGTGCGGAAGAGTACGTGGCGGCTCTAGCAGCCGGACACTAAGCGGCCTCTCCTATCAGAACGCATGATCGGTCGTTAAGACCATGGACACGGTTAGACGAGTCCGGTGCACCACCGTCGGTAAAAGCCCAGATAAACCTGAGCCAGGTGCTATACAAGTAATCCCATAGAGGACATCAGAGGCTACAAACATGCAATAAAGCCCACCTTTTGGCTTGACCTTATTAACAGGCCAATGTCTAACACTTATACTATCCATTGATAATAACCAACTCTTCGCACGATTACGCCATACTATTTTACTTGAATTTTCCTCTTTACAGACACCATTCATGCGAAACCCTACCAGAACATGGCACAACGGAGACAAAGGCACAGACATGCAACAGGGCCCCGCTCAAAGGTTTCTCTTTAGATTAAGCCCCTATGTAAACCTTCTTTATTGTCTCTTATTGCTTGACATCCCATGGGTACTCATTACACCCACAGGGGATATTGCCGTCATTGGCATTTCGCCATGACAAACTAACGCACGTACCTGGTAAAATAGGGTTCATAATTAAGGGCGCTACTCAGCCCAGTATATGTTATAAACTCCGAATACCTTCGGGAGTGTTCGGCGTCGCAAGTTTGGCCTTATATGCATCAGCTCCGAATCATGTCTTTGGTCAAATGTTGGGTTTGCCTGGCTCCTGGGTTTGCTGCCTTACGTTCCGCTTCTATCAGCTAAGGCGGCCAAAGGAGAACTACTGCGATTGTGCCCTGGTTATTCCGGATGAGCACCTCAGTAGAGAAAGCCGAAAACTGAGTGTCATGATATAGCGAGAGACTAGTCAACCACTCGAGGACTCATCAGAATCTTTGGGATTCCTCTGCATTAACGAAGGGCCGTTTCCCGGTCATGTACATACGCGCCCGTATCTGGATGCATGCGAAGGTACCAGGGGATACATAGTAGCCCCACCGTCAAACTCCTATGGCTAAGTGAAAGTGTTACAGCTATATAGTCTGGTTGCCTAGTTCGACGTGCGATCACCTCCTTCATGGACCAGGACGTTGGATCAAGTGTGATTACGCACATTTTTTCGAACACCCCCGCATTGTATGCTTTGGGGCTAAAGCCAACGACTGCTAACTTTCAGGTTATATATATATACATCAAACGGCCGCACAGGAGGCACAATAACACTTTTGGGCGAAAGTATAAACATAGCCTCTCTAATCAAAATAGAATTGTTTTTACAATTGAACGAGTTGTCACTCGAACATGACACTCTTCGAGCACTGAGCCTCTATTAAACGAGCACCTTCTGTCACCTGCTGAAAATAGTGCTCGGCTGGATCCTGGCTTCCTGCCGGATTCTGGGTTGCAATGATGGTGGCCTCCATATCCGCCCAATATGTTTTAACACGGGCAAGAGCCATCCGCGCACCCTCTATGCATGCCAACCTCTTCATGGCATCGATTCGTGATACAGGGCCAAGGAATTGTTGCACTAAACCAAAATAACTGCCCAGCCTGGGTCCCTTCGGCCATAGATGGTCTATTACAGACCTCATTGCCAGATCGGACAACCTATGGAGCTCGGCCACAGCGGCCATCCTTTCACTCAATGGCAACGGGCGCATTGGAGCACTGAATTGCGACCATAACAACCTTTCTACTTCACCATCTTTCTGGTCCTTTAAACACTTGGTCGCATCAGCCGTACTTTTTGCCAGATCCGCATACGCGTCTGCAGCGCTCTAGAGCCGATCCAGAGGAGAGTACTTTGGATCTAAGAACTTCATCCACAACAAATAGGGGTTTCTAGCCGCGATTTCTCCGGCCTGTCGAAGCTCCTCCCGCGCATCCCTAATTTCGGAACGCGTCTCCTTTGCCGCATCAAGGGCCTTCTTCAGGTCAGCCGACTTTGCCTGATTCTCCTTTTCAAGGAGCTCATACCGGCCGGCGCCATCTCTCAGCTCCACAGCCATCTCGGCTATATTATCTTCGCTTTAGCGATGAGCAGCCTGTTCGGCTCTCAAATCTTCGGCCGCCTTTAGGGCAGCCGCATTGCTAGCCCGAGCTTGTTCCTTGGCTAGGACAAGTTCCATCCTCAGGGCCTCCACGGCAGCAGCTCCGCCTGCAACCAAAGCATATCACATTAACATTATGCTCCTCTTAATATTTCCTATAACAAATGAGGAAAACAGAGCACATAGTCTGTGACTCGTCAAGCCGCTCGTTCAGAAGCGTGACGTCAGCGCCCACAACTTCGATCTGTCGCCTCAGTTCGGCGAATTCAGCGGTCCGGTCTACCACTGGACCCTTAGCCACCTATGCATGAACACAGTGCGATCATTACTTGGGAGTGTGATCCTCTGTTTGCCGCCTAGGGCTGGCAACCAGAGTCTCAGGGGCTACTATCTATACGGAACACACCTAGCGCGTGCGGTACAACCAAAAAATTTACGTATGTACCTCAAAGCACTACAAAAAAAAGACACATCCGTGACATTTTGGGCCGAAAGAAATTTTTTTCTCTCATACATATGACACTTCTATGACGATAATTGTGACAAAACCCGGTATCATCATAGATGTGGTGGGCTCCTACTTCTATGACAAAAAATCATGACAGAAAATGGGCTTTTCGTCTTGGGCGGGCCGGAGACGCAGCTGCATGGCATTCTTTCGGCCGTCCATGATGGAAAAAACAGTGGTAGAAGCGAGGGGGAGGAAAATTTCAGGGAGTTGCCGGTTCCAGTGGCAGGTCGGGGGCGGAGCGATGCGCATTTCTCTGGTACGTACGCGCGTGTGTGCGAGGCGTTGGCTCTAACTGAAGCCGAGCGAGGCATTGGGCTCTAACTGAACCTGAGCGATTGCACTGCAGGCTACGCGTTACTGAACCCGAGCGATCGATCGATGGTTGTTAACTGAACCCGATGGAGTGATTCCTTCTCTACTGCTACTAACTGAAGCTGATCGATGTTGCCTCTGGGATGAA
>NC_041387.1:272594649-272621520 GCF_002162155.2 Triticum dicoccoides | reverse complement strand
ACCGTTTCGACAGTAGCGCTCCAACACAAGTCCGTTTCGTCTGTTTTGTGGTACGCCACACCCCTCCCGATCAATAGGACCCCCGTTTCGACCGTAGGAGGTCCGTTTCCTCCGTTTTGCGGTACGCCACACCCCTCCCGATCAACCGGACCCTCGTTTCAACCGTAGGAGGTCCGTTTCCTCCGTTGTGCGGTACTCCAGGCCTCATTTCCATCGCCTATTCCATGCAAGCCCTCCCGACGAACATGACCACGCATTCCGTTCCGACCCAGCCGGTTGGCCCACCATGAACACGACGACGACGCTGTTACTCCGTTCCGACCCAGCCATCTACGTATGCGCGAGTAGGCATTCGAGACCCTACCCATATGTACATATGTGGCCGTATTTTCTTTCTTGCACCCTCGCCGCTGTACGTACGTGTACATGCTACGTGCGCGCCTCTAGTACGACACGTGCGCGCCTCTACATCTACGACACGTGCACGCCTCTACATCGACCAGTATGTACGTACACGTTCGCGACCAGAATGACAACGCTATGTATGCTTCGACCAGGTGGGTCCCGACTGTCAGGCACTTCGTTGTGTGCGAAGATGTAGCTGGTGGGTCCCAGCAGTCAGGGGGGCAAATCGTTTTTTTTGCCCGGACGCACTTCCTTGCATGCGAAGGTGTAGCTGGTGGGTCCCAGCAGTCAGGGGGGAAACGTTTTTTCGCGAAATATGGTGGCCCGTCCGGTGGGTCCCCGCTGTCAGGTGGAGGAATAATTATTTTGCGCGTAATAAGGAGGCACTTCCTTGCTGCGGTCGTGGACCCAGCTATCAGCCTCTCCACGTACAGTCCACGTCCTATGGAAGCCGTTCCTTGACCACGTTGACCACGCCGCGCCGAGAGCACCAGGGCGGTGGACGATGGCGAGGCCTAGGAAGGGGACGACACGGAGCCGGGAAAGACGCGGCAGTGGATGCCCACGCGTAGAGGAGTACGAGGATTCACTAGTTCGCTGCGGTGTGAGGCTGCCGTCGCCGCATAATAACAGGGGGTGTGGGTGAGTAGAGGGATGGCCTGGCCAGAGGTGGGAGTAGTAGGGGGCGGTGAGGCCTCCGCCGCATCGCAGCCGGCTACGGGAGGAAGGAGCACGAGGCACGATCAGCGCTGGTTTGGGATGCTGGAGCAAGAAGACCAGAGGTTGAAGAAGCACTACGGCCGTTGGATGGACATCGTACGGTCACTGGAGCTAGAATCGTGCATATTGACTAAGTTGACAAAGCCCTCCGTCCTCGTCAACTTAGTAGGCCCACAAGTCAGCCTGCCACTATACTGGGTCCCAGCTAACAGGGGGAGTATTCATTTTTTTTGTGCGTAATAAGGAGGCACTTCCTTGCATGCGAAGATATAGCTGGTGGGTCCGAGCTGTTAGCGGTGGTAACATTTTCTTTTGCGAAATACTGAGGCCCTTTCGGTGGGTCCCCGATGTCAGGTGGAGGAATCATTATATTGTGTGTAATAAGGAGGCATTTCCTTGCATGCGACCATGGACCCAGCTGTCGGCCTCTCCATGTACAGTCCACTTCAGATGCATGTCGGTCGTTGACCACGTTGACCAGGCCGCGCCGAGAGCACCAGGGCAGTGGACAACGGTGAGGCCAAGGAAGGGAACGACACGGAGGCAGGGAAGACTCCGCAGTTGTTTCCCACGCAGAGGGGAGTACGACTGAACGAGGGTTTACTGGTCCGTTTGCCGTCGCCGGAGAATAACAGCAGGTGTGGGTGAGTAGAGGGATAGCTAGGCCAGCGTTGGGAGTACGATGGGGCGGTGAGGCCTGCGCGGCAGCACTGCCAGACGCGGGGAGGAGGGAGCATGCAGTCCCGCCGGCGCTTATTTGAGTGGCTGGAGCAGAAGAGCAGAGATTGAAGAAGCACGACGGCCGTTGGATGGCCATCCAACAGTCACTGCTTGTGCGTCAACCTTTTTTTAGGAAAGCCTCAAATCTGTGGAAAACAGCATACAACCCATCTGCCATTATTTCTAATAATTTACAGCCCATTTGCTAATTCTTAAGGTTTTGTTTGGAGCCCATATTCTTTTTGTTAGCATTACAGCCCATATTGTGGCCACGGTTAAAAAAATATACGAAATTTTGCATATTTCGGTGTGGTCCGAACTATTTTTAATCCCGAAATTTCGACTCACATTCAAACTAATTTTAAAAATAAATGTATCAATGTAAAATCCAACAATTTCTCCAAATGAAAAAAGATATTTGAAACTAATTGCCGGTTTGATGTGTTTTAAAAATGTACAGCCCATTTCTCATTACTGATAGGCCATTTTCTCGGCCAGCCGAATGAAGCTCTCCTCGTCTTGAAAGATTTGCAGCCCAATAGACCTGACAAAGCGACTTACTTGGCAAATCACAAAAAAACTGGGCTGTAGCCTTGGACCCAGCTGTCAGCCTCTCCATGTACAGTACTCTTCCGATGGATGTCGGTCGTTGACCACATTGACTACGCCGCGCCGAGAGCACCAAGGCGGTGCACGACCGCGAGGCCTAGGAAGGGGTCGACGAGGAGCCGGGGAAGACGCAACAGTGGATGCCCACGCGAGAGGAGTACGAGGGTTCACTGGTTCGGCTGCGGCGTGAGGCTGCTGTCGCCGCAGAATAACAGGGGGTGTGGGTGAGTAGAGGGATACCCTGGGCCAGCGGTGGGAGTAGTAGGGGGCGGTGAGGCTTCCGCGGCATCACAGCCGGCCACAAGAGGCAGGAGCATGCGGCACGACCGGCGCTGCTTTGGGTGGCTGGAGCAAGAAGACAAGAGGTTGAAGAAGCACTATGGCCGTTGGATGGACATCGTACGGTCACTGGAGCTAGAATCGTTCATATTGACTAAGTTGACAAAGCCCTCCATCCTCGTCAACTTAGTAGGCCCACAAGTCAGCCACCCACTATGGTGGGTCCCAGCTAGCAGGGGGTATTCATTTTTTGGTGCGTAATAAGGAGGCACTTCCTTGCGTGAGAAGATATAGTTTGTGGGTCCGACCTATCAGCGGAGGGGGGGGCGTTTTTTCGTGAAATACAGAAGCCCTTCCCACGTACAGTGCACATACAGTGCGTAATAAGGAGGAACTTTCCTTGCGTGCGACCATGGACCTCGTGGGTCCCAGCTGTCAGGCTCTCCACGTACAGTCCTCTTCCGATGACTCTCGTATGTTGACCATGCCGCACCGAGCACACCGAGGCGGTGGACGACGGCAAGGCCCCAGACTGGAACGACCCAGAGATGGGGAAGACGCGGCAGTGGAGTCGCAGACAGAGAGGAGTGGGAAACTTTACTGGTTCGGGTGCGGGGTGGGCCTACACTCGGCAGAGAATAATAGGAGGTGCGGAGTGGAGGGATGGCCTGGCCGTCGGCGGGGTAGCGTTTCATTGAGGAGCGCAAAACAACACCGCTAGACGCTGAAAGCTGGAGCAGGTGGTTTCGGCAGCGCTGGGGGAAGAAGACGAGAGATTGATGAAGAATGCCGGCCGTTGGATGTAAATCCAACGCCTTCTTAGGCTTCGACCTACTGGCCCACATGTCAGCCAGTCCATTTGTTTTTTTAGTCCATTTGGTGGGCTGGGTGAAACAATGATGTAGCATCTATGCAGCCCATTTAAATCCCATTTGCATTTTTCTCGAAATCCGTGTACTTGCTGGGCTGGGTGAAAATATCATGTTGGGCTAGACGGAGAAATGTTATAAAAACATAAACACATGATTGCACGTCAGTAAAATCTTTGCAAGCTTATGTACGCAATCACTAGGAGTTAACTTGGCAAGTTATATATAAACAATTATTATTATTATTTTGTAAGAAATTTGAACTTACGAAATAAAATATCATTTTAATTTGATGAGTTAATAGTACGTGGGGTATTATTTTTTTTAGGCTAGACGTGGGACAGTTGAGTTGGTTCTAGGGGAAAGTACTGGGAGAAAACTCAGTTTACATCGAAAAAGAAAGTGGGAGAAAATTCAGAGACCTGCTGGGTCCACCTGAGGAGAGGAATATGTTGGGAGGAAGGAGATTCAAAGCACGGTAGCCGAGTGAACTAGTTTTCTTTACGGACAAGTGAACTAGTTTACATACATTAGCAAATAGCCACTAAAGAAAGGAATCAGGTTAATGGGTTCTTAAAACAAATATTTCGGACAAAACAGATAATTACTACACATAGGCTAATGCATGAAACACTCAAATGATAAAGATGCTTATAAACAGATAAAGTACAACATCTAGACCTTCCTGGCATGGTTGATCATGATGCTGCGGCTGACTGTGTACTCGTCGGTTATGGGAAGCAGACACACCCTCATGTCCAAGATCTGCCTGTACATGTCGTAGCATGCGTATGCGTCCTTGGCCACGTAGGTTATGTAGGCTAGATTCAGAGGTACCTCCCATGTGTTCAGGTCGTCTTCTTTCATGTTGGCGTATCAGGGGTCGATGATGGTCTCAGCGAGGTCAACCACAGAGTCCTTCTCCTGCCCGTTGTTAATGATCTTGTATTGATTCTGGATGTCGACAAGCTTGTTGCACCAGATGTCCGAATGGCCACGTTCTTCCTTCTCTCCACCGTAGTGAAGGTGCAGTCGGCGTTGCCGATGAAATGGGTGAATGCTCCAGAACCTGGTGCAGCCATAGGACTGAACGGCGAACTAACTCCTTGCTGAAGTCCATATCCAGCAGTCTCACCCCTCGGATCGCCATTGGAGTCTCTTTGAGTGAACGAGTGTGTAGGCGGTGGCAGCAGTTCATTTTTCAGCTCTTGGGGAACTGGATACAACAGTAAGCTGAGTGTGTATAGGCGACAATAGTTACTACCCCTCCCTCGTCCGCTGCACGCCCGGCAGAAGATGCACCCTCGGTGCATTCAAACGCCTCCATTAAGAAACCTACTCCGGCCACACGTCGGTTCATGAGCGGGTCTGTATTGGTACTATAATAACAGGAGTTAGTGGTCACTTTACTTAAATTTAATTAGATTTAATAGAAATTTATACTTAAAACAAGCAATGCATTGGCTCATTCTATCAGTGCCACGGGATCAACATGCACAACAATTAGAATTATTATTCTCAGGACGCACACGATCAGCACATTTGTCCCACTTTCACAAAGATAATACTACCAAGTTTGAATTATTTGTTATGGTTGTTGTCCTCTGCATCATCATGCCGTGTTTCCCAGCTTGCAAGATTCTGAACCAACAAATAAGATCCAAATAATAAGTACAACAAAGATGCCTACACATCTCATTGATTCCTAGCTTGCAAGATTTAGAACCAACAAATAAGATCCAAATAATAAGTACAACAAAGATGCCTACACGTCTCATTGATTCCCAGCTTGCAAGATTTAGAACCAACACATAAGATTCAAATAATAAGTACAACAAAGATGCCTACACATCTCACTTATTCCCAGCTTGCAAGATTCAAAACCAACCCATTAGAGCCTTTTGATAAAGTGAATATCGGGATTAAATCCATCTTGGCTAGCCATGTCATACAATCGAAGAACTTGGCGAATGCTCTTGACAATCACAACATCTGTAGTAGAGTATTCCTGTTTGCACAACATGTTTGCATAGCACAAACAAGGAGACAGGAGAGCATGATTTCGCTTTAGTTGAACCATTTTGTGCAGTTCCACCAAAATTGATAGATGTTGCTCTTGACCGTCACAACATCTGTAGTAGAGTATTCCTGTTTGCACAACATGTTTGCATAGCACAAACAAGGAGACAGGAGAGCATGGTTTCACTTTAGTTTAACCATTTTGTGCAGTTCCACCAAAATTGAGAGATGTTTCCCACGTGACATTTTAGTTGAACTGCACAAGACACTCATTCCAAAAAAAGTGTTTTGTGCAGTTCACCAAAAGGTCACAATAGCAACAAGGTGAAATGGATATCCCTATCTGCACAAAATGATAGAAAGTAAACAGTTGCTGGTCAATAAGAATATACGAAACATATACAAAATGAAAAGAAGCATCTTAATTATGTTCATGGCAATCACGCAAGGACAGTAGAAATTTTAAAACGTTAGCAATGCTTCATGTTACCAGAAGCATTACAATCAACAATGAGATTCCTCATATATGGGATTACTTTAATGGTGGCATTGCTTGTTTACCAAACACAGTAAATCAACAGCAGCTACCGAGTTTCTTTAAGGGCATGGGACCATGGGGACACCAGGACACTCAGCAGCATAAGGGAGCAACTTACGTATCATACTAGGGAAAACAGCAGGAGTGCCATTTGTAACACAGTTTAATTGCATCTTATCACTAGAGGCATTAGATTAACAATAACACTGGTTAGACATGTCCCTAAGGTAACAGTGTGATCACTTCATTTTACATGCGCCCTTTACAGCAAAAGGTTGGTTTACCCACAAAAAAACAGCAAAAGGTTGGTATAAGGACATGCGACAGTGGATGCATCAGCACAATGTACCTACAAGGAGGCATAAAGTGGTGATGCCGAGCTTGTTCACGCTATGTGAGGCAGCAAACCTAATCCTGGAGACCTTTTACTATGTGAGTGCAGAAAATTTAATCCTGGAGGCCTTTTACTATGTGAGGGCAGCAAATCTAATCCTGAGTCCTTTTACTATGTGAGGGCAGCAAATCTAATCCTGAGACCTTTTACTATGTGAGGGCAGCAAATCTAATCCTGAGACCTTTTACTATGTGAGGGCGGCAAATCTAATCCTGGAGACCTTTTACTATGTGATGGCAGCAAATCTAATCCTGGACATACTCTGTTGACTTGTCCACCAGCCGCCACTTTCTATGCTTTTTTCAACCAATAATAGATATGTTCCTTATCCAGTTTGTACTGCGTTTTCCCATTATTTCCCTTTTCAACCAAGAGACCGATTGGGTATCTGGTCTCTACTACTTTCACCATATTATTTCCTCTTTAAATCAAGTCCTAGATTCATGCTACAACTTTTCCCCCATTCTTCGTTGTTTGAACAAAGCCCTAGATTCGAATGCATGAAGTAGCTTTACCTCTAATAATACTAAAAATTTAGGCGGCTTTGGAAGAGCTGATGGGAGTAGAAAAAGATGCACATGCAGACACGTGGGGAGCTGGGGCAGTAGATCAAGGCCGCTTTCAAAGAACTTATACCTGAGGGTCACCGGGATGTCGGCGGCGGCAGGTCGGATCTGCGGACAATACGACAGGGAGGAAGAACGGTCGGAGGACCTCCCGAGCCGGCGCTGTGTCGGAGAGAACGACACGGGCAGAGGATCGGGCCCCTCTGGCAGCTGTGGGTTTCCTCCCTTGGCGGTGATGACCGCGTGAATGATGCACCTTTTAGTCCTCTACACACACCGGCCGAAGGGATCCGGCCGGATCTGTGACCAGCGGTGAGCAGAGAGAAAATGTCGCTACCGCTGTCTTGATTATATCTGGAGAGGATGAGAGAATGAAGAGAGCAACCCTAGAAAAGCAAGCGCTCAGGCCCCTGCGTCCATATATAGTGGAGTGATTATCTTTTTTCTCTCCACAACAAGCGTTTCAATTTGTGTACGTGGCATTAAAGAAAAGAAACTCTCTATTTAAGGTGACTACTCTACGACTCCTTCTTACTACTACTACAGTATGACTACTCTACGACTCCTTCTTGCTACTACTACAGTACTACCTCCGTCCTGGTTTATAGGTCCCTTTTATAGTTTGTGCCAAATTTTGACTAAAGATTTAACTAACAAAATGTTAATGCATGTCCAGAAAAATTATCTCATTGGATTCATATTTGAACATAGTTTTGAAAAATATAATGTTTGGTGACATGCGTGAACATTTTCTTAGTTTAATCTATGGTCAAAATTTGGCACGAAATACAATGGGGACCAATAAACCCGGACAGAGGTAGTATTGTTCACTTGTGCTCACCGCCACTCCATTCATTGAACAACCCCACGGGTGAATAAACATAAAGTAAGTATTGTATTTATATAGAACGAACAAGCTCGAACTATTTTCGCGTAGCTAAAAGTTGAGGGCGGGGCTTTTCCCGGGCAGTACGCGCGGCAGTTTTTGGGTAGGCGGTTTGACAGAGAGGCGAGGAGGGTGAGCGAGTGGGGTTGTGCGATTTGACGACGCGTTACTGCTGGAAAGACTTGTGATATGACCACTCACTATAGTCATGAGTTACTAGCACTCCGACCGGGGTGATGCCCCCCTTCCGTTCCGCGCTCTAATCTGGTGCATGACACGTCGACCCGGATGCTGGCTCTCCCACATGTCGGAGTAGTAAGAAGGAGCAAAGAATGATGCCGTATATACTAGTACTATACTACTCCCTCCGTTCCTAAATACTCCCTCCGTTCCAAAATAGATGACCCAACTTTGTACTAACTTTAGCACAAAGTTGGATCATCTATTTTGGAACGGAGGGAGTATAAGTCTTTGGAGAGATTTCACTATGGACCACATACGGAGAAAAAATGAGTGAATCTACACATAAAATGCATCTATATACATCCGTATGTGGTCCACAGTGAAATATCTATGAAGACTTATATTTAGGAACGAAGGGAGTACTACTCAGGTCGGAGGAGTGCGAACCACGGCAGCCCAGTGAACCAACCATGCGAACCACGGTAGCCCAGTGAACCAGTAGTAGAAAACAATAATGTGGTGATATGGCCATAAAAACAATGTGCTACAGTCCACACTGTAGCATGTACAGTAACACTCCTCTTTATTTGGATCCCTGAGTTAGATCTAGTTTGGGTTGAAATAGCCTCAAATTATCGAAACAAGAGGGGTTAGTTTGAGCTAGTTTGCTCTAACCCAGCTAAAAAACTAGCCCGGTGGAGAGGTTCTAATTGGGTTAGTTATCCTAGGACCACTAAAAGAGAACTAATCTCACCTGCCCGTACCAGATCGCTCCCCCCCTCTTGCACGACTCCTCTCTATTCCCCATAGGGCCGCCCGCCCAAGCGCCGCCTTCCCTCTCTCTCCTCCGGCCACACTCTCCTTCTGGCCTCCGCCGCCCTACTCCAGCCGCCCTCTCCCTCCGACCTTCGAAGGTCGCCCCGCTCCCCCTTCACCAGTCGTTTTTCTCCCTCTGTCGTGCACGGCGGCGGCGCATCTACCAGGGAGGTCGTGAGAGGGGTGAGTTTGTTTGTTCCTTCTCTGTCTCACGGCCATATCATTGATCTTTCTTGCTCTAGCGCTAATTCTGATTTGGAAAAGTAGATCCTGATCAAACTTGCTATAGATTTGTTGCGCACGCATGGAATTGTTTGATGCTGCTTGAGGAGGTAATAAATCTTTCTAGAGGCCCAAAGATTCAGGTCACCTTTCTAGGTATTTAAATTTCAGGCTTGCATTATTTGTAGAGGCCCAAAGATTCAGTTCACCTTTCTTGGTATTTCAATTTCAGGCTTGCATTATTTCTAGAGGCCCAAAGATTCAGTTCACCTTTCTTGGTATTTGAGTTTTAGGCTTGCATTATTTCTAGAGGCCCAAAGATTCAGTTCACCTTTCTTGGTATTTCATTTTCAGGCTTGCATTATTTCTAGAGGCCCAAAGATTCAGTTCACCTTTCTAGGTATTTAAGTTTCAGGCTTGCATTATTTCTAGAGGCCCAAAGATTCAGTTCACCTTTCTAGGTATTTCAGTTTCAGGCTTGCATTATTTCTAGAGGCCCAAAGATTCAGTTCACCTTTCTAGGTATTTTAGTTACAGGCTTGCATTATTTATAGAGGCCCAAAGATTAAGTTCCCAGTCGGTGGCAAGCGGCCCTGCGACCCATGCCGGTGTCGACCTCAACTCGCAAGGGCCGACGTCGGAGGGGTTCCCGGGGCTTGGGCTCTACAGAGCCTTCCTCCAGAGCGATGATGGCGAGCTCCTCCCTCGGTGCGTGAGGGGCTCCGGGCTCCCTCCCTATCGTGAACAACTTCCGTGATGAGTTAGCTCATTCTTTGTTTCATGAAGTGTTTTTTTATTTTGTGAAGCTTGATTGACGACTTGTATGTTTAAGTGGGATATCTCATTTGTATGGACAAAGTAAAAAATTATCATGTTTTGCATGCTTGATTGTATAGATGGTTTGTTTATGTCAACTGTGAGCGGGAGGAGGCCACAGAAGAGCCGGTCACACCAAGAGGGTGTTTGGATCCAAGGGACTTATTTTAGTCTGACTAAAAATAGGGTCCAAGGTAGTCAAATGATTGATATAGAGCATTTATTGTCAATCTAACCCTGCCATCCATACACCTCTTTGGTTTAGAGTTAGTTCAGGGTTAGAATCTAACTCTAACCTCTAACTGAGTTAGAGTTCTCCTCGTCTCGGTTCATCGCCATCATAATTTCCCATTCATGGGTTTCAGTATCATGTGAATCAAAGAGGCCCTTTTTTTGGGAAAAATCAAAGAGTCCCTTAGACTGGTTTAGGTCCGGTCAATTTTTATAAACGTGTTATGCCCAAAATTTAATGAACGTGCTCCGGTTTCCACGAAAATAATCCAGTTTCATGTAGTAATTCATTTATTTATTTATTCTTCTGCGGGGGGTTTGCATGTAATTCGTGAGGTCTGAAATGTAAAGTACCCCGGCATATGCTCCGAGTCGTGCATGCACTACGACCCAGATGCTCTATGTCCCACATGTCGGCGAATGGGAGCACGTGGAAATAGCCTAGGAGTACATATAGGAGGATAGCCGCGGTTCGAAAAGTAGACCTAAAGTGATGACAACTATAGGTCGCACGCACCCAACTAGTGGTACTAGACATACGACTAATTTTTCCCTCAAAAAAAAGAGGCACGAGTGCTCAGTACTCCTATTCTATAAACATGGGTCCCATCTGACAACAGTGTCCATGCTATAGCTAGCCCTCCTCCCTCGTTTCTCTCTTCCACTCTCTAAGAGCATGGTTAATAATATAGCCAGCTGCTGGCTATATGATGTTGCCATGTCACGTATAGTCAAGTTTATAGCCAACAAGTACAATAGCTAGATATAAATATGTACTACTTTGTTGATACATGGCGCATTCCACTCCCTGACAAAGTACCTAGGAGCACGTGCTGCAGCCGGCTGTTAACTAGTAGCCCACTTCTCTTCTCTCTCCTCTTCTCTCTCTTCCAAGTAAGCAAGAATATAATATTTAATGTCTTACAGCCCGCCTACATCACCTTATTGTACTTGCTCTAAACTCAGCCGACGCCCGATGGGTGGGGTGGGTGAGGGAGTCCTGGACTAGGGGGTGTCCGGATAGCCGAACTACCATCATCGGCCGGACTCCAAGACTATGAAGATACAAGATTGAAAACTCCGTCCCGTGTCCGGATGGGACTTTCCTTGGCGTGGAAGGTAAGCTTGGCGATACGGATATGTAGATCTCCTACCATTGTAACCGACTCTATGTAACCCTAGCCCTCTCCGGTGTCTATATAAACCGGATGGCTTTAGTCCATAGGACGAACAACAATCATACCATAGGCTAGCTTCTAGGGTTTAGCCTCCTTGATCTCGTGGTAGATCTACTCTTGTAACCCACATCATCAATATTAATCAAGCAGGACGTAGGGTTTTACCTCCATCAAGAGGGCCCGAACCTGGGTAAAAACATCGTGTCCCTTGTCTCCTGTTACCATCCGCCTAGACGCACAGTTCGGGACCCCCTACCCGAGATCCGCCGGTTTTGACACCGACATTGGTGCTTTCATTGAGAGTTCCTCTGTGTCGTCACCGATAAGCTCGATGGCTTCTTTGATCATCATCAACGACGCCGTCCAGGGTGAGACCTTCCTCCCCAGACAGATCTTCGTATTCGGTGGCTTTGCACTACGGGCCAATTCGCTTGGCCATCTAGAGCAGGTCGAAAGTTACTCCCCGGGCCGTCAGGTCAGATTTGGAAGTTTGGACTTCACGGCTGACATCCGCGGGGACTTGATCTTTGACGGATTTGAGCCACAGCCGAGCGTGCCGCACTGTCACGTCGGGCATGATTTAGCTCTGCCACCGGACAGTACCCTGGAGGCCGCACTCGAAACCACTCCGATCTTCAATTCGGAGCCAGCTCCGCAGATCGAGGATGGATGCCTAGACACCGCCTCGGGGGCTGCAACCTCTACAGCGATAGAGCCGAACACTGACTTCATCCCTCATAAAGCTCGTGACTCCAAGGTGCCGGACTCCTCGCCGGACTCCGAACCTCCCGCGCCCGCCCCGATCGAATCCGACTGGGCGCCGATCATGGAGTTCACCGCAGCGGACGTCTCTCAACACTCACCTTTCGGAGACATCTTGAGTTCGCTAAAATACCTCTCGTTATCAGGAGAGACCTGGCCAGATTGTGGTCAGGACGGCTGGGATGCGAACGACGAAGAAATTCAAAGCCCACCCACCACCCACTTGGTAGCCGCTGTCGACGATTTAACTGACAGGCTAGACTACGACTCCGAGGACATCGACGGTATGGACGATGAGGCCGGGGACGACCAAGAACCAGCGCCTAACGGGCGCAGGAAAGCCACCCCATCCCACAACGTATGCATGGTGGACACACCAAAAGGAAGCGACAATGAGGAAAAACGGGACGTGGCGAAGGACAACTCCCCCAACAGACAAACAAAGCGGCGACGCAAGCGCCGCCCGAAGACCGGCATCGACAAAAACGGTACCCATATGGACCCGGCCCTAGAGCAGGCGAAGCAGTGGACGACGCACACGTCAACAAGCAGCCAGCCGGACATGAACCGGACAAGCAACCCATCCCTGGCGAAGATGATCTCACATCACCAGAGCATAGGAATCTCCATAACAGGCTCGTCGCCACCGCAAGAAGTTTGAAGAAGCAAAAGCGGAAGCTCAAAACAGCGGAAGACACACTCAGAATGAGATGGAGCAAAGTACTCAACACCGCAGATAAATATGGCACTAGTCACTAGACAAAGAGCTACCCGAAGCGCAAGCTGTTGCCTGAATTTGACGAGGAGGCCTTCGAGCCCCTGCAGTCAAAGAAGAAAGGGGCCGCCTGGCCGGATAGACGACCAGATGACAGGCCAAGAGCAACACGGGGCGCCACACACAAGCCGGCACATGATCAGCATAAAGATCTTCAGAAAAAGGATAACCCGGCCAGGTCTATCTATGGGCCAAAAAAGAAGACTCCAGGAAGTAACACAACCAGCCGAGCATTTGAAGACAACGGCACACCCAAATACAGGGGCGCCGCACACCCACTATGTTTTACCGACGAGGTACTGGATCATGGATTTCCAGCGGGATTTAAACCCATAAACATAGAGGCATACGACGGAACAACAGACCCCGGAGTCTGGATTGAGGATTATATCCTACACATACACATGGCAAGAGGAGACGATCTCCATGCCATAAAATACCTTCCCCTCAAGCTCAAAGGGCTGGCTCGGCATTGGCTTAAAAGCCTCCCAGAAAATACGATTGGGAGTTGGGAGGAGCTTGAGGATGCGTTTCGAGCAAATTTTCAGGGGACTTATGTCCGGCCTCCGGATGCAGATGATCTAAGTCACATAACTCAACAGCCCGAAGAATCAGCACGCAAATTCTGGAACAGGTTCCTCACTAAAAAGAACCAAATAGTCGACTGTCCGGACGCTGAAGCCTTAGCAGCCTTCAAACACAATGTCCGAGACGAATGGCTCGCCAGACACCTCGGCCAGGAAAAACCAAGAACAATGGCCGCACTAACAAGTCTCATGACCCGCTTTTGCATGGGGGAAGACAACTGGTTGGCTAGATGCAGCACCAGCGACCCGAGTACATCCGAGATCAGGGATGGAAATGGGAAATCACGACGCAAAAAAGATCAGCGCCGGAACAAGGAGAATGGCCCAAATAGTACGGCGGTCACGCCGGATTCAAAAGCTCTCGGCCGAACAACAAAACACTAACCTTAAAGGATAACAGTGACGAGTTATCCAACCTCAACAAGATTCTGGATAGACTGTGTCAAATACACGGTACCTCCGAGAAGCCTGCAAACCATACCCACAGAGATTGTTGGGTCTTCAAGCAGTCCGGTCGACTTAACGCCGAACACAAAGGGCTCGACACACCAAGTGACAGTGACGAAACCCAAAAGCAGCGCTCTGGAAACCAAAAGACTTTCCCATTAGAAGTCAAAATAGTGAACTCACTTCATGTGATAACACGCAGCGCGGCCCCTGCTATACCAGGACACCGTCCGCAGACTGGGGATAGAACCCACCAAAATTCTCTATAGCAGCACTTCCTTCAAAGGAGTGACGCCAGGCCTTTTTAGCCAATTTTACAGGTTCTGTACCACTAGGGGTCATGTTCGGTTCATTCGACAACCTCCATCGCGAGAAGCTCACTCTCCATTGCCCCATTTAGCAGTAGCCCTTAAGCACTACTGGGGCATGCAGCTTTCGCGCGCTTTAATGCAATACCACATTACGCGTCTCTTACGCTTAAAAATGCCCGGTCCACGTGGCATATTCTTAAAACTCCAGGTGTCTCTCGACCACGGAGAATGTGCGGCTGCCTAGACAGCCACAAATTATTCCGACCTTGCAGGTCAAAGCCCCTAAAAACAGGTCATTTAGACCTCGGACATGGTTAGACGAGTCCGGCAAGGGGCTTCCCAGCCGCATACCCATTTTTTAGGGGGCCGCGCGCATAAATGATGAAAGCCAATAAAGCTCAACTTTCTTCATCTTCCAAATTATACTTTATTTTGATACACTTTTTGCACGATATTTCTTAGAAACTAAGTCTTTCTCTTTTACGGATGAAGCACGTGCTACACCCGTCCAGGATACAACACAACGGAGACACAGGCGCAGACGTGCAGTAGGGACCCGTTGCAAGGACTCTTTTCAGATTAAGACCCTGCGTAAACCTTTCTCACTGTCTCTTGTTGATACACATCCCCCAGTTTCCTACCAGAGCCGAGGAGGAGGCTGGCGTTTTGGCATCGGCCGCGTCAGAAGTTCCCGCCTGTACCTGGACACTAGGGGCTTAGGGCTTTATTCTGCCCGATATCATAAAGACCGAACACCTCAGGGAGTGTTCCGCGTCTCGAGTTAGGCCTTATATGCATCAGCTCCGAATCATGTCTTTGGTCAAATGTTGGGTTTGCCCGGCTCCTGTGTTTTGCTGCCTTACGTTCCGTATCATCGACTAACGCGGCACCAGGAGAACTACTGCGATTGTGCCCCGGTTTGACCGGGAGAGCACCTCAGTAGAGAAAGCCGAAAACTGACTGTCATGATATAGCGAGAGACTGGTCAACCACTCGATCGACCATTGGAATGTTTAGAATTCCTCCGCTTTGACGAAGGACCGCTTCCCGGTCAGGCACATACGCGCCCCAAGTTCGGAGAAGCGCGATGCCATTAGGGGCTATATAGTAGCCCCGCATTCGAGCTCCTATGGCTAGGTGAAAGTGATAAAGCATTATAGTCCGGTTGCCTAGTATGGTATGCTATCACCTCCTTAAAAGGACCAAGACGTTGGATTAAGCGTGAAAAAGCATTTTTCTTTTTGCAAACACCCCCGCACCATGTGCGTGGGGGCTGAAGCCAAAGACTGCCACCTTTCAGATTATACATACATATACGGCCGCACAAGAGATAGTTCAATACTTGAACACACAAGTATAAAAAGTCATTGCATTATAAACATGATCTTAGAAATCATACATGTCATTCAAACATAACATCTTTCGAGCACTGCGACTCTATTATACGAGCGCCCTGCAGGACTTCCTCAAAGTAATGCTCGGTGGGGAATCGGCTTTTGTCCGAACCCCGGGATGCAACAGCGGTGGCATCCATCTCCGCCCAGTATATTTTACCACGGGCGAGAGCCATCCGCGCACCTTCTATGCATGCCGACCGCTTCATCGCCTTAATATGCGGCACTGCCCCAAGGAATTGCTGCAACAAGCCAAAATAACTCTTCGCCTTGGGCCTTTTCGGCCACAGATGAGTTACCACATCCGTCATGGCCAGTCCGGACAATCTATTCAGCTCAGCCCACTCAACCAGCCGATCACTCAACAGAAGTGGGCGCTCCGGACTATGGAATTGAGACCAGAAAGCTCTTCCATTTCAAGATCCTCCTGGCTTCGAAAGTGCACGACTGCATCAGCCGCACTCGCCGCCAAGTCCAGATAAGGATCCTCCGCACCGTACAATCGGCCCAGCTGACCATACTTCGGATCCGTGAACTTCCTACGCAGCATAAAGGGCTTTCCAGCCACAATGTCTCCGACCTGACGCAGTTCCTCCTTCATAGACTGCATCGCACTACGGGCATCCTTGGCTTCGGCATCGGCCTTCTTCAGGTCCTCTTGCTCCGCTCGGCGTTCTCCTTCAAGAACCTCCAGGCGGTCGGTAGCAACTTTTAATTTCATGGCCATTCCGGCCATCTCCTCCCTGCTTCGGCAGTGAGCAACCTTCTCGGCTTCTAGCTCTTCCACTGCCTTCAAGGCAGTCGCCTTGCTTTTCATGGCTTGCTCCTTGGCCCGAGCAAGTTCTGCTCGAAGGTCTTCCATAGCAGCAGCACCATCTGCATCAAGCATACAACTTGTAAGGAATGGGCATCAGCTCCCTTACTAAGCGACCGCGGCGCAATCACATACCTTGTGACTCATCAAGTCGTTTATTGACCAGCGAGATGTCCGCATCTGCAGCGTCCAGTTGCTTCTTCAGCTCGGCAAATCCATCCGTCCGGCTGGACACCGAACGATCCGCCTCCTGCATAGGAAAGGCAACAGTTAATAACTGAGATTATGATCCTAGGCACGCTGGCATTTTCGACAGCATACCAAGTCTCAGGGGCTACTATACAGGGCGCACTTCATGTGCAAAACTATCAACAGGTATGTCATTTTTTGCGTACCTCAAATCCCGTCAGTAAACTTCTGACGGCCTCATACAACCCGCTTTCGGCGGACGAGATCCTCTCAATCACATTACCCATTAATGTGTGGTGATCTTTTGAGATGGATGCCCTCTTAAGCAAATCCTGCAGCTCCACCGGCCATACTCCAATGGGTGCCGAACTCTCCGGCCCCGCCGGACTCGGGGAGACCCTCCGTGACGACACCTCAGGGTCGTCCGCCCCGTGCGATGGGGCTGCAGATGGAGGTATTTCGCTCTCCATCATCTCCGGACGAAGGTCTCCCGAAGATGAGATGTGCTGAGATGGGCTGAGATCCGAACTACAAGGTAAAAACTTCGGTTACCTTTAGACATTAAGCAGGGGTGTCTAATAATTATAAAATCCCCCTTTTTACTTATGGCTCATTAGAGGGTTGATTCCTTCGAGGAGATATTACGGCCGGGGCGCTTTCTGGCGCAGGAGCTTCCGGTACAGATTTCTTTCCCCGCTTTGAGGCCTTGGCCTCCGGGTCTTCGGAAGCGTTCCGCTTCTCCCCCTGGAAGGAGGGACTCTCGATTCCTCCCTTACTAAAACCTCCTTGGCAGAGGTGACAGTTTCCCCGTGCCCCCCTTCGCCCTCATTTGAAGGTGCAACCTCCAACATTTTGATTAACACGGGATCCTGCGTGGTCTCAGGGAGGGGGGCCGGACACCGTATCAGTTTTGCTTGCGCTATGCACTCCTGTCCAGGGATAGCTGGTTAAAAGGCAAGCTCACGATAAATAAATGAATGGTGTGTCCGGACACAGGGCTACTTACTTGAGTATCCGGGCGATTGCAGCTTAGGCCAGCGTCCTCGGTCAATTCCGGATGTGTCTCTTGCGATCCGAAGAACAGTTTATACATCTCCATGGGAGTCAAACCCATGAAGTGTTTAAGAGCTTGCGGCCCCTCCGGATTAAATTCCCATAGGCGGAGGGGGCGACGTTTGCAGGGCAGTAGGCGCCGGATCAACATGACCTGCACCACTACGACCAGATTGATCTCCCTTTCTTGGAGGACTCGAATCCGGTCCTGCAACAGGGAGGCGTCTTTGGGCGGCCCCCAGTCACGCCCCTTGTTGACCCATGACGTCAGCTGCTGTGGAGGGCCCGAGCGAAAGACAGGCGGCGGCTTCTGCCTGCTGCCCCGGCGAGCGGTGATATAAAACCACTCCTGTTGCCACAAGCCGAGCTCCTCTTGGAAAGAGCCCTTGGGCCATGGAGCTTCGGCCCTCTTGCTTATAAGCGCCCCACCGCACTCTGCCTGACGCCCCTCAATCATCTTCGGCTCCATGTTGAAGGTTTTGAGCCATAAGCCGAAGTGAGGGGTAGTGCGGTGGAAGGCTTCACAAACGACAATGAATGATGAGATATGGAGGATGGACTCCGGAGCCAGGTCGTGGAATTCCAGCCCATAGTAAAACATGAGCCCCCTCATGAAGGGATCCGTCGGGAAGCCTAAACCTCGATGGAAGTGAGACATGAACACGATGATCTCGCCAGGCTTGGGAGTTGGGATAACTTGCCCTCGGGCAGGCAGCCTATGCGAAATATCGTAGGTTAAATACCTGGCATCTCTCAGCTTTAGCACGTCCTCCTCCGTGATGGAGGAGGGCATCCACCGGCCTCGTAGATCAGGACCGGACATTGTCGAGGACCGAAGGTACCTGAATTCGGAGCCCTGGGTGTTGGAACTCGGGTAGAGGGGCGGATTCGATAGAGGATTGAATAAAAAGAACGGGCCTTGGTCTCATTATAAAGAGGAAGAATACCAAGAGTCGTCCCCGTGACCGTTTGGAACCCGCCTTCGATGGAGGGGGCGTGGCAACGGGCGCGGTTGGGTTACCCACGTCCGTATTGATGGGAATCCCGAAATAAGGGGAACACGATCTCTGCTTCGACAGGACGTGCCAAGGAAACCGCTTCGCTAAACGTGCTTAAGTGGTACAATAAAAATGTTTCAAATAAAGGCTTGGTTGTGGTGTGATGTCTCGCCATGGAATACGTCAGCAGATTGAACTTGTGTGAATATTATTCTCTCTACGGTGGTATGTGGAAATTATTTTGCAGAGCCGGACACTATCCTGGTGTTCACAATCTTCTATAAATTATTCGGAGGAGGAACCCGCCTTGCAATGCCGAAGACAATATGCGCGCCGGACTCGTCGTCATTGAAGCCTGGTTCAGGGGCTACTGAGGGAGTCCCAGACTAGGGGGTGTCCGGATAGCCGAACTACTATCATCGGCCGGACTCCAAGACTATGAAGATACAAGATTGAAGACTTCGTCCCGCGTCCGGATGGGACTTTCCTTGGCGTGGAAGCCAAGCTTCGCGATACGGATATGTAGATCTCCTACCATTGTAACCAACTCTGTGTAACCCTAGCCCTCTCCGGTGTCTATATAAACCGGATGGCTTTAGTCCATAGGACGAACAACAATCATACCATAGGCTAGCTTCTAGGGTTTAGCCTCCTTGATCTCGTGGTAGATCTACTCTTGTAACCCACATCATCAATATTAATCAAGCAGGACGTAGGGTTTTACCTCCATCAAGAGGGCCCGAACCTGGGTAAAAACATCGTGTCCCTCGTCTCCTGTTACCATCCGCCTAGACGCACAGTTCGAGACCCCCTACCCGAGATCCGCCGGTTTTGACACCGATAGTGGGTTTGCTCAACTGCGGCCCCACCTCATAGTGAAAACGTTACGACTGGAATAAAAAATGCCATATAATCCCTCCATTCATAAATATAAGCCTTCTTATATACTACTTCAAATGGAATACAGCATACAAATGTATGAAGACATAGTTTAGAGTGTAGATTCATTCATTTTGCTCCGTATGTAGTAGTCACTTGCTGGAATCTTTAGAAAGACTTATATTTGGGAACGGAGGGAGTACTATACTAATAAAACATTAAGGCCACGAGGCGATGCAGTGCTCGTTACAGGAGGCAAGAAGAAGAGATGCATCCATCGATGATGTCCACCTCCTGGACTCAGGACGTCGGCCCACCGAACGGCGCCTAAGTAGCAGCGGCTTTCGTGGCCAGGTCGACGTGCTTCTGAACAATGGTGTCCAAAGATTCCAGCCGCTGGAAGAAGGCCAACGTCTTTTCTGTCCTTGTTTGCCTTGTAGTGGCCTATGTAGACGATTTCCTCGTAGACGTGGATGTGCAGGTCAATGGTTTCTTGCATGGCGAGGCGCTGTGCAGCGAGCGCGGCCTTGAGGTGTACATTCTTCGTCGCGACCTCCGGCACCTGCAGGGCCACCAGGGCTTGAAAGAGTTTGTCACCATGTAGGCCGATGAGGGTGGCAGGCAATGAGGAACATGGGCGCGCGGGATGGAGCAGTACGGCAAGGTCGTCCACGTGCTTCTTGACGGTGGTGAACTTGCGGATGGAGTTGACCATCATGTCGTCCATGCGAGAGGCGAAGCCGGCGTTGGTGAGGACTACGATGCCTACGGTCGCCAGCACCGTCTAGAAACACTGGACGGTGCGGGGGCCGCAGGCCGGTGCCTTGGATGATTTGGCACAGCCGACTGCCACTCACGTCCATCACCTCCATAGGTGCTTGTGGCTTCTGGTCACTTGATCTTGGATTGGAGTGAGCAGTGTTGCGCAATGACTTGGGAGTAGATGGATTGGAGTGGTGGGGCACCTTTATTATATGAGAGTCCAAACTCTGTTGCATTCACATTGTGCTGGATCTAGCCTGCTTCTCCAATTAATTCCCTCTGCATGTAATTGAGGATGCATCATTGACCGTTCAACATCTCGGGAACCGCTAGCCTCTTCCTCCTTGGCATTCAAACACCTATGGACCCGTCGACAACGAGGTGCCTATGGCGACTTCATAAATTTCAAGATGATAGTGTCGTGCGTGTGTGCGTTCACAGGGGTGAGTGTATGCTCGTGTATATGAGCGCTTGCGTCTGTACTGTGTTAAAAAGCGTAAATGCTTGTCAAAAAGAGACTAGTCAGTATACTAAATATTGTGCACCTCGGAGAGGAAAACGATAGAACTAGTACGTATTTATTTACGGTGCAGATTCACTCATTTTGCTCCATATGTACAACGTCTCGGTGTAGTCTAGCACTTGTTGAAATCTCTAGAAGGGCAAATACTCCTTTCTGGTTTACAGGGCTATACTAGCAAGTAGTTGTACGTACTAGTACAATAGTGGGCTCACATAGTAATTTTGTCTCATGCAAGAGCCTGGCTATATGTGTGCTCCAATGTTCGCAACTGCAACGTTCGGTTTGCGCTTGGCTCTTCGCCTCTTCGAGAAGACGAACAATGATGTTACTACTACTGCTTCTACAGTGTCGAATCCACTGCTGCATGTCCATCCACCGCGAGCGGGACGGATAGCTTGTTGTGGAAGTACTACTACTAAGCAAAAGCCTGTCCTCGTTTGCGAGCAACCGCGCGCATGGGCGAGGGAGAAGGCGTGTCGTAAAATCAAGCTTCTCCTTGTTCTACGAGTTGACGCGACACATTATGGCACTGGCCCCACATGCTTGCCTCTAAACTTGGTTGAAAGACCCATAGTGTACAATATATTTGCTGCAACCTATAACATTTACCCACCACAAATTAAAATATATGTGGCCATATGCATCGTTCTGATGCAGAGGTCGGGGAGTCCCCCCTTTTCAAAAAAAACAAATTAAAATATATATTCCTGTCTTGACCAGATGAGCGTGCAAACTACAATCACCAGGGTGACAGGTAGGGCCAGAAGACTATTTTAATTTAAAAAAAACTTCGAGACAACCACATAGCATGGAGCCGACCCCAACGATTTTAAGCTTACAGGCACGGTACACGCTATCTAGACTACTCTACACATGAAACTGCCACACAAGAGTCCGGGCTGCGCTTGGCTCTTCGCCTCTTCGGGAAGTTGAACAATGATGGTGTACTACTACACTGGAGGAGTACTACAGTACGCTTCTGGCCATCTGGCACCAATTGAACTGCTGCATGTCCACCGCGTGCGGGAGGGAGAGCGTGTAGCAAAAGCTTCTCCTAGTCTTGCGAGCCACCATGCTCATGGGCGAGGGAGGGACGCTCCTGTCTGTGCGTGTATGACAGGTGGGCCCGATAGGTGTGTGGCCAACCTGTCGTACAGCCAAAGGCAGGTGCAGTTAAGTACGCGAGGGAGAGGATAATCAAACTTCTCGTTGATGTACGAGTTGACGGGACACATCAAAGCACTGCACTCGATATATTTCAATAATTTGCGTTTACCGATGCATTAATTACAACGCATGCATGCATGCCGTGACTCTTCTTTTGATAGTACTTGCATGTGTTGATTTATTGCACCTTGAAGGATGGTTGTGCACGAGGGGGGTGAGATCATGGAGACCGAACAGGAACAGGACCCGACGATGGAGCTCTCTAAGGTCTAGATGGACCTCACCGTGCTCCACTGCCCCTTGTGCCTCCGCCCCTTGACGCCTCCGGTGTATGAGGTTTGAATACACCTTGTCCGTTCGGCTGATTGAGCAAGGTGTAGGTTTCTTGATTGATGTGTTGTTGGATTGATTTCTGCAGTGCAAGGGAGGGCACCTGTCCTGCGGACTGCCGCGTCGAGAGCCCCCGGAACCAGCGGCAGTGCCAGAAGTGCGAGCGCGGCGGTGGCTTCGACATGCGGAACACGGCGGTGGACTCCGTCCTTTCGTCGGTGAGGGTGGAGTGCCCGCACGAAGGCTGTGGGCTCTACGTCACATACCACAAGCTCGCCGATCACCAGAGCGTGTGTCTGCTCGTGCCCTGCAAATGCCCCGTGCCCGTCTGCAGCTACGAAGGCCCGCTGCCGGTGCTCTACCACCACATCAGCACCATGCATCCCATGCCCGTGCACAGGATCCAGTACGGCAAGGTGCTCCAGCTGCAAGTGCCACTGTCGGAGCCACGACTCTTGCTGTTCGCGAAGGAGGACCGCCGCGCGTTTTTCTTGGTCGGCGGCGTGCTCGACATCGGCGCGCCTATCGCCGTGTCGGTCGTCTGCATCAGAGCGGGGGCGTCCCCACTGCTGCACTACTTGGCCAAGCTGTGGGCGAACGGCCCACCGGGGGAGCCCAAAGACACGATCGACGCCGTCAAGGTGGAAATGGAGGTGACAAGCAGCAAGGATCCCGGCGTTGTCGACGTGCAGGAGCTGACCTTCTTGACAGTTCCGCCCAAGCTGCTGGCCGGGGCTAAGCTTGTGCCCTCCACATTCAGATTGACAAGCTCACCTCCTAAATGTTTCGACAGTGCCTTCTGTTTATCTTAGTAATATGCTAATATAGGGATTACTTTGTTCTACTTTAGCTTAAGAAATGGTGGGTTTTGGTGGCGCTGCAGCAATTACTTCGACATCAGATCATTAATTTCCAACAGTCGAACGGATATTTTGTGTCTGTTGGATATAAAGTTCCTTTGGGTAAGAGTACTACTTGTCATCAAAATGGATAAAAGGTGATGTATGTAGACGTATTTTAGTTCTAGACACGTCCCTTTTTATACATTTTGATGACAAGCACTCCCTCCGTTCCACAATACATGCCTTCCATTTGTCAAAATATAGATGTATCCATACATGTTTTAGTATATAGGTACATCCATGATAGAGCCAATCGGATGGTTGAGAACACTACAATTCGTAGCTACAGATGCGTGTGTGACTCCCAGATGCAGAGGCCGGGGGTCATCATCCTCCTTTTCGAGAAAAAACAGACGCGTGTGTGAGAGGGCGAGTGCATGCGTGCACCTCTTCTCTTCCTATATAACATGCTACTAAACTCAGAGTACAAGTTTTTGAGCTTGTGTCTCGTCACATTCCAAATTACACCATGCTATATTGAATTGAAAACATGTTCACACTGATCACAACCTAAACGGTTTCCCACTTAGGAGCGTATTAGTACCACGCTGGTATATTGAATTCCAAACCTGTTCACACCGATCACAACCTAAGCAGTTTCCCACTTAGGAGCGTATTAGTACTCGGTTATAAATACTAGTATGCCAAGATGACTGCACATTCCTCCTCAACTCCTCATCCACAAAAACAAACAAGTCATTCAGCATCCTTCCCTTGCGTCTGCCATGGCCAGCGTGAGTTCTGGGTCTATAGATTGCTACCAGGGAGAGGCGAGCATGGAAGCGGAAGCACGAGAGATCTCCCTCCTCGCTGCAAGAGCAGCCGACATGTCCCGCCATGCGGAAGTAGCAGCACAGAGGTCCCGCCGCGCCGCTGAAGCAGCACGGAGGTCCCGCCGCATCGTCGTTGCAGCAGAATGGTCCGGCCGCGCCGCGGAAGCAGCAGAGATGTCCCGCCGCGCCACGAATGCAGCAGAGATGTCACGCCGCGCCGTGACGGCCTGGGAAAATTTCTCACAGGCAGGCGATGACTGTTACAGGCGCATGCATGTGATCTTCCATAGCTAGATGGATCAGATCTCCGGGTTGGCAAGGTTGCAGGACAACATGAAAGCCTCGTTTGAACAGGCTACCGGCGTCATCCGGCAACTAAGGGAGGGAAATGAGAGGCTCCGGGCCGAGCGCGACCTGCTGAGGGAGAAGATCGTCCGAAGTGCAGACCAGCAGGAGGAGACCAGTGCCTTGTTGAAGAGGACCGGCGTCATCTTCAAGAAACTTATGGACGAGAATGACATGCTCTGCAACGAGCGCCAAAGGCTGGTGGAGGAATTCATGGATGTTCTCAAGCAGCATCTCGAGGACACGAAAGAGCTCATCGCCACTCTCCGCGGAGACTAGTTCCCGTGGCCTGCAGCAATGCATCAAGAAAGTAGAGATCAGCGAGCAAGATCCTTGTCTTCCTTCTTATTTTGCCCTTGTGTATTTCGGGCGTAGTCGCATGTGGCTTTTTAAATTATCTTTCTAATTATGTAAGACAATTAATCATCCTTATCTTTCTGTGGAAGAGCAATGTTGCGAGGCTGGAATGAAGAACACTCTTGCTGTGGCAACCCTGGCGTTGCTGTTCTTCTAATTGCTGCTAGGCTTCCTTCAGTTTCCTGGTTTCTTTTGATGTAATAATCGGTTTAGGATGTCGATTGTGTCATCGGTTGTGAAATGTTGGGTTCTAGCGCGGATGTTTGGCCTTTGTTGGCCTCTTGGGATGTTGCGATTTCAATCTGGTACTTTTAGTCCTTCGTGTTAGGCTGGAGTTGTGCTGAACTTCTTGTGAATTGTGGTGGTTTTCAGTAATGAAAATCGGAAGGGGCAAGCCCTTCTTTGATAAAAAAATTGTCCTTATATATTCATCAGTCTTGCTATAAGTCGCAGTAGATGCTATATAGGTCCGTCGGATCTTACATCAAGATCCGTGCTGTTAGATTTTCTTTTTTCTCTCTTAAAATTCAATCGAGTGAGACATAGCCACGCCATTAAACAGAGGTTCGGGCGCCATTAATGGAGACCTTGGGAGAGAGGTGGACGACAGATGGAGGTCAAAGGGCTCTCCTCCGGATAAGCACGCGCAAGGGTCTGATCGCATGCCTCTCGTACTCAAATAGCTACCCTGGACAGCGCCTCCTAGCTAATAAAAAATGGGGACGCGTGGCGGCACGTAAATGGTACTAGTAAGTAGAACGCCCACGGTTTCAATAATACTTGTGTTTCCGATTGTAACGTGACAGTACTTGTTCCAAAATGACTTTGTTGATTGTTAATGTGTGCGCCTTCGCAAATCGGACTGCAAATTTACCACAGCATGTTGGTGCCATGTCATGGCACCAAGCCAAGTTTCATTATTTTCATGCGTGTTTTGAATTTATAGGAATTAAAAAACTAAGTTTCTCAATGTTTCCAACCCAGCCACGACGCCCAGAATTTTGAATTTCATTCCCATTTCTTGCATGGAACCTAGAAATTTACTCGAGGACACACATGTGATTTTTCAACCAACTTTGGTGCACTGGAACATGTCCTTGTATTTCAAATTTGAATTATGCACACAAAGGTGACACGTTCCCTCCCAGAACCACGAGCCTTCTTGACAGAAGCTCCGATTTGCAAGGAGCTTATACCAAAATTTGTTCCTATTCGGCCAATTTTTTTACCACGGCATGGTACTACCATGACATGACAGCATGCCAAGTTTCATGATTTTAAAACCAAGTTTCTCAATGTTCTTGACCGAGCCACGATGCCCAGATGTTTGAATCTTATTCTCATTTTTTTGCATGGGAGTAGAAATTCACCCGAGGACACAAATGTGATTTTCAACCAACTTTGGTGCACGGGAGCACGTGCTTGTAGTTCAAATTTGAATTATGCACATTAAATGACCAAAAACTCAATTAATGTGTAAATAAGGCCAAACGAAGACGGAATAATTCCAAAATTTAACAGGGCACTCATGTAGTTCTATGTTGCCTTTGTAAATAAACTCAAGGGGGACAACATATATCGTTTCGCACTCAAAGGTGACACATTCCCTCTTAGAACCATGAGCCTTCTTGAGAGAAGCTTCGGTTTGCAAGAAGCTTATACCAAAATCTGTTCCTATTCGGCCATTTTTTTTACCACAACATGGTAGTACCATGACATGACATCCATACCAAGTTTCATGATTTTCAGACGTGTTTTGGATTTACAGGAATATTAAAACCAAGTTTCTCAATGTTCTCGGCCGAGCCACGATGCCCAGATGTTTTAATTTTATTCTCGTTTCTTGCATGGGACCTAGAAATTCACCCGAGGACACAAATGTGATTTTTCAAGCAACTTTGGTGCACGAGAGCATGTGCTTGTAGTTCAAATTTGACTTATGCACATTAAATGACCAGAAACTCAATTAATGTATAAAAAATGACAAACAAACGCGAAATAATTACAAAATTTAACATGGCACTAATGTAGTTCTATGTTGCCTTTGTTAAG
>NC_041387.1:272571182-272594471 GCF_002162155.2 Triticum dicoccoides | reverse complement strand
GGGGGGGGGGGCGCGTTCCCTCTTAGAACCACGAGCTTCCAAATTGGCCCAATTTTTTACGACAACATGTTAGTGCCATGACATGACCCCATGCCAAGTTTCATTACATGAATTTAAAATCTAAGTTTCTCGATGTTCTCGGCAGAGTCATGATGCCCAGATGTTTGAATTTCATTCTCATTTCTTCCATGGGACCTAGAAATTCAACCAAGGACACACATGTGATTTTTCAACCCACTTTGGTGCACCGGAGCATGTGCATGCAATTCATATTTAGATTATGCACATTAAAAGTCCAGAAACTCAATTAATGTATAAAAAGGCCAAATGAACCCGAAATAATTCCAAAATTTAACAGGGCACTCATATAGTTCTATGTTGCCTCTGTAAATAAAATCAGGGGGGAGGCAGCGTATATCGTTTCGCACACAAAGGTGACACGATCCCTCTCGGAACCACGAGGCTTGTTGAGAGAATCTCCGGTTTTGCAAGAGGCTTATACCAAAACTTGTACCAATTACGCCAAAAAATATACGCATGAAAACAGGGTTTAGATTATCCCAAACATCTCGCTACCTAGACCAATAATTTACTATGATTTGAATTCAACATAAAATGGATACATATATTTGAATTGGAGAGCGTATGGTACATGTAGTTCATAGTGAAATATGATTACTGCTATATGCATGTCTTTTTGTTATCAAGATAATATTTAAATTATTGTATAACTTGACAACAATTGTATTCAAATAAGGAAAATTGATTCAAATTTAGTCCATATGGTAGACGACAATATATATGTTCACATGGTGGAGTAAAATGTTCATATATGATGGAAGATCAAAATGTAGGACTACATCAATTATAAACCGCAAGGTCACCTAATGATATATTTGAATTCAATATAACGTGGATTCAAAAATTGAAATTCGAGATCATGGCATCTGTAATCATATAAAAAGGGACATTACTCTTTCTATGGTGGGAATTGATTTGTTTTTTGTTGTTGTTGAGGGAAGTGCAAATCGATTTGGTACTGTGCAGGGTAATCATGTTCTCCCGATTTTTTTTACATTTTTCTTGTAGTTTTTTCAATGGCATCTATAGCAATATAGTAAAAGGGGACATGACTCTCTTGTGTCTTGTATGATTTTTTTACACGTTAAGTTTGTTTTGCCGAAAAAGGAATCCGCACCTTGTTATCCCGAAATTTTCAAGCTCGAGTATCTTTTGTCTCACCTGCTTTGAAACCCCCGCTTCTTCAACCTGCGCTGCGCCTTGTTATCCCAAAATTTGGATGCGCGCGAGAACTCCCTCCTAATCCGAAATCACTCCCGCAGCCCAGACACGCGAAATCCCCCTTCTATCCCTTAGCCGGAAATGAAGCTCCACGTCGCGGTGTCAAAACCGATGGGGGTACGCTGGTAACTTACCCTTCATTTCGGACAAGCGCGTCCCTAAGCTTGGCTCCCCCTCCCCCTTCGCCCCCTCCCCCCCATTCGTACACCGAGGCCGCCAAAACCCGTGAAACCCCATGCTGCTTCGTCAGCCTCCCGACCGCCACCCAGCCGAAGACTCTTCCCTGACTACGTCGTCCACCGCAACAGCTCGCCGTCCCTCATCCACCGCACCGGAAGAGGATCCGTTGTGGATCTCGTCGTCCCGCCGGATCAGCCGCCCCGTCCTCGACCTCCAAGGAGCTTCCCTGACGTTCGCCTCATCTATCGCGCCACCTCAATCCCCATAGCGCCATCTTGACCTGCCCCACTGGAACTGCATCACCCTCACCAATTCTTTCGATGAAGCCGAGGCCAACTCGGTGCTACCAAGGAGGTTCTGCACTCACCGCTGCATTTTATCTTTTATTCAATCTCACAGGGCTGCCGGTGCTCGATACTGAGCAGACATGGCATCTCCATCGACGGCGCCGTCGCCAGCCACATCATCCACGGCGTCTCTCCCCCATGTCATTGCTTCCTCGGCAGCGACTTCCACAACGGCACTAGCTGCAGCTGCTCCGGCTCTCGCTCGCATTGCGGCTCTGTTCTTGCTGTCGGTTGTGCTGCTACACTGCTCCTGCTTTCGTTCGTGCTACTGATCTGCTCTTGCTCTCGCTTGCGCTGCTGCTGCTGCTGCACGACCTCCGGCAGCTACAGGAGTTCCTGCTTTAGCACTCGCTCATGGTGCTACTGCACGACTTGCTCTCTGCTAGTGCGTTCCCTGCTCGAGCGTCTGCTGATTTAGATCACTGCTTCTTTGCTACTAGTGCTCGAATGCCCTAAACATCTATTGCAATGCTCTGTTACTAGTTCAATTAGTTTCGATAGTAAAATTCAGTTTTGACTGTGAAGTTCATTTTCTTTAGTTAAGTTTAGAGTGAATAGTACTTACAGCATCTGTCGGAGCGGCCGTGGTGCGGCTGATGCCTTTTACATCTAGCACTTTTTGGTGATGTATTTCACATCATCTATTGCAGATTATATTAGGGTCCCACTTCAGATTAAAGTTGTCTATCTTGTCATGCTTCAGCCTCGTTGCCATACACCTTAGCGGAGCTGCTCCAATGACGGAACCGTCCATCACAGCGGAGCAGTACCCTCGATGTCGTTTCCAGAGGCCTCAGATCTTCTTCCCCGCCTCCGGCAGTCACACCAGCATCATCACCATCCTCCACGTCCAACCCAGTGATGCTGAGGTCCACAAGGCTATGCCAAAGAGGTTGTACACTCGTCGCATCACTTTGTTTCTCCATTCCTTTGTTCTTCCAATTCATGTGAGCCAAACACCTAGGTTGATTGAAATCCTATGTTTCCAAATGCTCTGTTTTGCACGTGCATTCCTATCCTATTCCTGTGTTTTTCCTATCCCTGCGTTTATAGAATCCTCCAATTCTAAGGAGCCCTTACAGATTTACTTCATTTTCAGATTGGCGTCAAAGAAAACTCTGTGTGTTATGTCCTACTCCTGCCTTGCCGTCATCCACCCCACCTGAGGTGCACAATTGACAGAAGCATTCACTACAGCAGAGATCCCCCCTGCAGACTTTCTTTCACCGGCTCAGATCATCTTCCCCGTTGGCGGCAGCCACGCCAACTGCATTACCATCATCGACTGAGTAGATGAACCTGAGGACTAGACAGTTCCGGAAGAGAGGTCGCAGTCTTTCGTGTTTGCTTACGTTATACATCGGTTATTATTACCTGCTACTTTATCGTTAAATCTTGAGTTTTGAATTGCCCATGGGTCTCATATCGAGCCAGCAACGAATAGTATCTATCTACTATCTGGTTCATCTGGGGTCTTCTATGTGGTTCATGTTGGGTGGGCAACAAACAATAGATGATCCATTGTCTATCTTTTTAAACTGAAGCTATAATCTACCTGCTATCATTAGTTTTGGATCCATCCACTCGTTTGCTACCATCAGTCTTGATTTTTGCATGCACCCCTTAGGCCTTACAAAATCTAACTATTTTTTTATTATGCATGTCAGATATTGTACACAATCATACTAAACATGTAGAGAAAAAGAGAAGACCGTTGCGTGCGAATATAATGTCATGCAGACGCTGCTCCATGGTGCGCGAAGTGCCCCCCCCTCTCCTGCATTTCCAGATTGTATTCTAGAGGAAGATAACTATTCAGATGGAGATTCAGAATGAGCCGACCATGCCTGTTTACCACCTGAGGTGTTTGCTCTAACCTGGCATGCTGATGTTGGTCATATCATGCATATGGCGCCTTGCATTGCTTACATTATACATCTTATATGTCAACGGCTTAGTTTAGATTTGCTTTGTGTGAATGCCACCTGTTTGGTTTGTATATCATACTCCCAACATTCCTAAATATTTATCTTTTTAGAGATTTCAACAAGTGACTACATACGGAACAAAATGAGTGTATCTACACTCTAAAATATGTCTATATACGTCCGTATGTGGCAGTCCATTTGAAATCTCTAAAAAGACAAATATTTAGGAATGGAGGGAGTATATGGGAATTATGCAATGCCATCTTCTTTAGCCAGGCATCATATACGTGAATCTTGCAATGCCATCCTGTTTAGCCAGTCATCGTATATGTGAATTGTATCGTGCCATATTTTTTTCCATAATGTGTTCCATTTGTCAGCTATTTTTATACATTCATCTACTCTTCCTGTGCACCAGCCATTTGCGTCGGTCATGGGAAAATTTGGAGTGCAAACAAGGTCTTCTGAGAAGTCAGTGCTGCCTGTTGATGCAGATTTCTTGCTGGTTACAGATAGCTCCTCAGAGGAGGATTCAGAGAGAGATGACCAGTCGTATCCCCCCCCCCCCGAGGTGCATGCTCTAACTTGGCTGGGTTATATTGCTCATATCATGCATATGGTGTCTTGCATTGCCATGCCATCTGCCTAGATTAGACATGCTTTGTGTGAATGCCTCCTGTTTGCTTTCTATATCAGATATGTGAATTATGCAATGCCATGTTTATCAGCCAGTTATCATATATGTGAATTATGCACCGCCATGGAGCCAGGCATCATATATGTGAATTATCTCATGCCATCTTTTTTTTCATTACGTATTTCATTTGTCGACAATCTGTGTATACTGAACTGCTCTTCATGTGTATAAGCCATTTGAGCCAGTTATGGAAAAATCTGGAGTGAAAACAAGGTCCTCAGAGCAGGCAATGGTACCTGTTGAAGCATATATCTCGATGGTTACAGGGAGCTCCTCAGAGGAGGATTCAGAGACAGATGACCAGTCATATATCCCACCTGAGGTGTATGCTCTAAGTTGCAATGTTTCTATTTCTCATATGATGCATATGGTGTCTTGCATTGCTTAGTTTAGACACCATATGCACAATATTGAATTCTATCTGCTTAGTTTAGAGATCATACATGCGAGTCCCAACTGCTTAGTATATGAATCAATTATGTCAATTATATCATGCCATCCTGTATACTTAGACAACATGTATGTGAATTATTTCATCCCAACCTTTTTTAGAAAGACATCATATAGTTTTGTCATGACATCCTGTTTAGGTACTCATCATATGTTGCATTATGCCATTATATCATGTTAAGTTATCTATCATATATCTGAAACTGTGTCATGCTATCATGTTTAGTTAGGCATCATATATGTGAAATTGTGTCATGCTGTCCTGTTTGGTTAGACAACATATACGTGAATTACCACATCTGTCTATCATACAATGTTTGTACGTTCAATTTCTTTTCTTGTTTATCAGCCATTTGAATTGGAGGGGGTGATGGCAGTATCTAAGGGAGCAAAAACCCGTTCATCACAAAAGACATGGCTACCCATCGATGCAGATAGAACCATGGTTGTACTGGCCCACAAACTAGCCCCACCACACATAATCGAGACTCTTCTAGATTGTACACTTACACCATTGGGCAGAGAACCAGCTACAACCCATCTAACCGCAACCCCAGCGGATAGTAACCCACTTATAGCTGACAAAGCACCATGTCCACCACAGAGTACCCCCACACGAGCAGTTTGTAAAGCTACTGCAGTGCCCAAAGCACGAAGACCACCACAGCTAACCCAAACTCCATGTTTAAAGTAGGAGATCAACTGTTTTCAGGTCAGATTCCGTAGCTATGGTCCATACTCCTTTGCTGCTACATCACTGTATTTACTCATACCAACTACTTTCGAATTTGAAGGATCCAATTGAAACTACAATGGCGCAACATGTATGTTTTAAACCTATTTCTTTAACTGGATTGTTGTTCTAACTTCTTGCTCTATGTTGATTTCAGTTTAAGTTGTATAAACAGTTATGTTCTCATGTCATGCACATTACAAGTGCTGCTAATGCTGTGTAATTTCTGACACTTACATTCTGTCTATGCTGCTGTGTCTTACAATATATGAGCTGAACTGTGTCTCTATATTGATTAGGGAACATAAACTAGAATGATATGGACAATACAATGACCATAGTACATAGATATATGTTTGTTTCATGTTGTTACCCTGTCCACCTTACTACTGAACCGGTTTACCAAAATGAGTTTGGTATACTACAAGCTAAACCTATGATGTGTCTGCTTGTTTCTCTTGTAGTATGCAAACAGAATATTGGAGAAGAGCACCCCACTATGCAATGGTAGAGAAAGTAATGCAAATAAGGTTCAAGATAGTGAGACAACACTGTTGGTCTCCAAGAAAGGTGATAAAAATGATCTTGTAGACAGTGGGAAAACCCCACAGTCCTGCGTTGATGTAGTGTTCGAGTTACTGGCCAGGACCGCTGGCACAAGCTCTTCAAACTCGCTGCCTGAATCACTTCGGCTTCTTCAGTCTCAGCTACAAGCTGAAAGGCATCAGTCATCTGTGCTGCGGCAAGAAGCCAAAGGACTGAGGAAGTCCCTGCAGAATTCAGATGCGTACTTTCTTGTGCAACAGCAAGCGCTGGAGGATTTAAGCGCCAAACAAGAGAAAGTTAATAAGCTTGCTATGCATCTTGCCAGCATTTTGGGTACCCAGGATATTGTTTCTTGAACTCTTCTGAAGTGGTTTCAGTTCTGGACTTGTTTTGCTGCGGCGTTTATATGCTGATGTGTTCCCTATATTTGCACTGGTGGTGAACTTTGATGCCCAGTGGATGTAATATGTGTAATAGCCGTGATGGCCTAGCATAAGTTGCTTGCTTATTTATTTCCTTGTTGTCTTGTTTATTTGTTTGCTTGTAGTCAGTGCAGTTCTTTTTCCGCGGTTTGCTAGTGGCTGCAATAACCTATTTTTTAAAAGTAGGCCATAATAACCATGGGCAAATATTTACTGTAGTGACACTGGGCCTCCTACGGGTCATAGAAATAGTGGGCCTTCTACGTGCCATAGAAACAGTAGGCCTTCTACGGGCTGTAGAAACGTTGGGCCTTCTACGGGCTGTAGAAACAATGGGCCTTCTACCGGCCCTATCATCAATGGGCCTTATACGGGCCGTATGATCGATTGGCCAAACATGGGCCAATAACAGGCCGCATTATGGCCGTAAACGAGCTAGAGTTGGAATTGTTCATTCATGGGCCGACCATAACAGGCCATCGTTAATAGGCTGTATTTGATGACGCTATGAAAATGGCCCAATGTATTAACGGACCACAAACGGGCCAACTATAACCACGGGCTGAATTTGGCCCACAAGCAGAAAATTACAGTAACGGGTCGTAAGTAAACGAATGCTCGAAATGAGCCCAAGAATAAATGGGCTCTGAGAAGGCCAAAAGATAACATGGGCTGGAAACGTCCCAACTGAATAACGGGCCATTAATGGGTATAAAGTGATACACTGTTCATTACAGGCCAGTTTCACCATGGGCCGTTAATGGGTCTAAAGTGATACACTGTTCATTGCGGGCCAGTTTCACCACGGGCCGTTAATAGGCCAAGAGTTACATAGGGCCTCATATGGGCCAAAAGACGTCATGGGCCATACATGGGCCAGAAGTGAAAACGGGCTGGAATCATATTGAATGGCCCAGATGACGCTACTGGGCCTAATTCGGGTAGGGCGTAACGGGCCTTGGGTTAGTGGGCTGTAAATGGGCTATATGCGAACAGGCCGTTAACAGGCTTTCCATGGGCCGGCCCTTCACCTTTTGACCAAGTCAAATGGGCCGGCCTTTTCACAGGAATGGGACTCTATTGGGCCGGGCCACGTGTCGACGTATCATAGGTGCCTTCTGTCCAATGAGTGGATGACATCTGTCCCAACAATGAGCCGACACGTGTTTCCTCCAGCCAATGATGATTTTACACATGGGACATCCCCATTGGTCGGGGCTGTTAATGGGTTATCGGATGCAAAACCCGACCCGATAGCTTAACGGCGTTCCATTACAGTGGATGCCACGTGTCGGTCACCCTTGACGGAAGCTCTTCTGTGATGCGCGATTTATCGTCATGGAAGTGGACACTTCTGTGATGATAATTTTGGTAATGTCATGGAACACTTCTACGACAGCACAGGTATGACTATCTTGATTCTGTCATAAATTTGTCATGGATGTACATGCATGACAAAAAACACAACCTACTGTGACAAACACGTATCATCACGGAAGTGTATTTTTTTGTAGTGAAGCCTCTGAGCAGGCTCGTAAAAGCTTCATTCAACCCGCTTGTGGCTAACGAAATCTTCTCAAGCACCGTGCCCATTAACGCACGGTGATCATCCGAGAGAGCAGCTTGCTCGAGAAGGCCCGTCAGCGTGTTCGGCCGGCTGCCAGACTGTACCGGACCCTTCTTATTGCCCCCCGTGGGAGCCGAACGCTCCGGGCTCAGGGCAGCCGAAGGGTTAACTTCTGGCCTCGGTGAATCTGGATTCTTCCGTGACGACACCTCAGGGTCGCCCGCCCCGTGGGGCGGAGAGGCAGGTGGGGTTTCACTCTCCATCATCTCCAGAAGAAGATCCCCCGAAGACGAACTCTGTGGAGAAGAGCTACTAGCCCGATTGCAAAGGATGGATCCTGGTTATTGTTCTCGGAGGAGGAAGCAGTAGCTTTGTACTTACGATTAACTTACAGCTCGGTGGAGGGCTGGCCCGTTTGCAGGCATGGAGCGGTGAGGATGTCCTCTGGGGCAGGGCCTCCTGGTGAAGTTTTCTTCCATTGTCTAGGCACCTCCGTTTACAAGTCTTCGGAGGCGTCCCTCTTCTTCTCGCGGGGGGAGGAGACCTTAGATTCCCCTCCCCGACTATCCTCCTTTGTGGAGACAGTAATTCCCCCGGTTTGGATGTGCAATGTGTGAAGCTCAGCTTCTCTACTTTTCCCTTCATCTTT
This sequence comes from Triticum dicoccoides, assembly GCF_002162155.2. Taxonomy (NCBI): domain Eukaryota; kingdom Viridiplantae; phylum Streptophyta; class Magnoliopsida; order Poales; family Poaceae; genus Triticum; species Triticum dicoccoides. The sequence continues at coordinate 272,585,650 of NC_041387.1, read as the reverse complement.
CCCCGAGGGCACTTGACTTAGCACACGATTAAGCATCCTGGCTATTGCATGGCTAGGCGAACCTTCGGGAAGTGGCGCCGGACACCTGATTCTCTTTGCCTTGCTGAGCCAATCCTGGTCACGGAAGGTTTTCTGAATAATGTTGTGATAAATATAAACGAAGTGTTCGATTTGAGGGTTACTTACTTGGGTATCTAGGCGGTTGCAGCTCAGGCCCGCATCCTCGGTGGTGTCCGGAGACTTTACTTGTGGTCCGAAGAATAACGTATACATCCCTTCGAGCGTCATGCCGAAGAAGTGCTGAATAGTTCACGGACCTTCCGGGTTGAACTCCCACATCCGGAGAGGCCGACGTTTGCACGACAAGATCTGTCGGACTAACATTACCTGAATTATGCTGACAAGACTAATGTCCCTCTCAAGAAGCTCTGGAATGCAGCTCTGCAATGTCGGTACATCATTAGCAGGCCCCCAGTCCAGTCCCACGTTGGCCCATGACGCCAGTTGAGACAGAGGGCCCGAGCGGAAGTGGGGGGCAGCCGCCCACTTTGTGCCTCGGGGAGCCGTGACGTAGAACTACCTCCACTGCCATAGATCGGACACCTCCGAGAAGAAGCCATCTGGCCATGGGGCATCGGCGTTTCTGCTTATTACAACTCCTCCGCACTCCGCGTGTCGCCCCTCGATCGCCTTCGGCTTTACATTGAAGGTCTCGAGCCATAAGCCGGAGTGCGGGGTGATGTGGAGGAAGGCTTCGCACACGACGATAAATGATGAGATGTGAAGGATGGAGTCCAGAGCTAGATCATGAAAATCTAGCCCGTAATAGAACATGAGCCCTCTCACGAAGGGATCGAGGGTGAAGCCTAGGCCACGGAGGAAGTGAGAGACAAATACGATGCTCTCGTTGGGCTCGAGAGTAGGGATGACCTGCCCTGGAGCAGGAAGCCTATGCCTGATGTCGGCGGTCAGATATCTGGCCTCCCTAAGCTTCGCAATGTGCTCCTCTGTGATAGAGGAGGCCATCCACCAGCCTTGAAGGTTGGATCCGGACATGATTGAAGATCCGAAGTGCCTAAGCTTGAGCTTCGGGTGTTGGAACTCGAGATGCGGAAAGGCGCAAGCATGGTAAGAGAGAGGGATAGGCCTCGGCCCCTCTATAAAGGGTCTGAATATCAAGCATCCTCAGCATAACCGTTTTGAACTTGCCTAAAAACACTAGGTTATACCAATAGGCGTAGTGGGGTTGCCCGCACCCATATTGATGAAAATCCCGCAATAAGGGGAACACGATCTCTACTTCGACGAGGCATGCCAATAAAACCACCTTGCAGTGCATGTTGTGGCAGGCCGAGAAAAACCAGTTTGTATCAAGCCAGGCCGTGGCGTAAGGGCACACCGTGAAAAATTGTCAGCAGATTAGATTTGTAAAGTGTTATGCTCTCTACGGTGGTGTGTGGAAATTATCTTGCAGAGCCGGACACGGTTTAAGTGTTTGAGAATTACTTTGGAGTATTCGGAGATGGAACCCGCCTTGCAATGCCGAAGACAATCTACGCGCCGGACTCATCGTCATTGAAGCCTGGTTCAGGGGCTACTGAGGGAGTCCTGGATTAGGGGGTATCCGGACAGACGGACTATATATTTTGGCTGGACTATTGGACTATGAAGATACAAGACTCAAGATTTCGTCCCGTGTCTGGATGAGACTCTCCTTTGCGTGGAAGACAAGCTTGGCGATTCGGATGTTAGATCTCCTTCTTTCTAACCGACTCTGTGTAACCCTAGCTCCCTCCGGTGTCTATATAAACCGGAGGGTTTAGTACGTAGGACAACAACAATCAGAATCATAGGCTAGCTCCTAGGGTTTAGCCTCTATGATCTCGTGGTAGATCAACTCTTGTAATACCCATATCATCAAGATCAATCAAGCAGGAAGTAGGGTATTACCTCCATAGAGAGGGTCCGTACCTGGGTAAAACATCGTGTCCCCTGCCTCCTATTACCATTAGCCTTAGACGCACTGTTCGGGATCCCCTACCCGAGATCCGCCGGTTTTGACACCGACACCCGGTGCCTCCCTCAGGACGGGCTCAGAGGCATCCTCCTGGAGAGCCTCTGACCTGACTAGTGCGACGAGGGACGAATGCGTCGATGCTCGCCCCCGCAAGCAAGGCCCAAGGCATGAGGCGCCAGCTGCGCAGGAATTTATCACCAAGGCAATCAAGGAGATTCAAGAGGCACGGGCCATGCGTGGCGAATGTTGGGTCGCGCCACCTAGTGTAGTTGAGGCCCCTGACACGGGCACCGAGGTGCACGTCTATGTCAGCATACCAGGACTCAACAGGGCTGCATCATAGGACCTCTTCTGGCCGTCCTTCGTCGGCGGGGGTGCGGGCTACCCCCACAACTATGGTTGCATGTCGTTTGGCCTATTGAATGTGGGTGCCTCGTACCAGCGCTTTGTGCAGCGTGCCATGGCATCTCACGAGGCCAGGCGCCTGGCGGTCCTATCTCAGGAGGTCCCAGATCCGGGCAAGCCCCCCGGACCTTGTGAGCCTCCTAGGCCTCAGGAGCCATCCGGCTCATGAGGAGCGATCTTCACGACACGTGTCTTCAGCTACCTTGACGCTTCTACAACGCTGGTGCTAGAATAGGGAGCGCGCCCAAGATCAAAAGTCTGAAGAACCTTGCCCTCAAGACGAGAGAACCGCCGCAGGCTCCAAGCTAGCTAAGCTAAGTCATCTCATACGTGCCAACGTGAGCCTTGTTATTGACGCTTTGTTTGCTCGCGGCCTTCCTTGGGCAAGGAATCCCCATCTTATTCCTTCAGGAGCCAATTGCACACCAAAGGGGACCTCCTAAGCATCGCGCCTCGAGGGCTCTCACCGGACCTCGGGCCACTCACCTCCTGGACTTGACCACGGCATCGCCACCTGGCATACCAGCGATGGTCGAAGCTTGCCTGGGGACTGGGTCCTGTTAGAGCACTAAGCTACTACAAGAGCAAAAAGGAGGCACGTGCCCAAGCGAGAAACCCAAATGTGTTGCAAACCGGGCATATTAACATTAATGTGTAAGCGCCATGGTTCTTACACGCGGTCTCCCGAGTGTCTTCACAATTTTTTACGTAGGAAACAAAACAAAAGAAAAGGTCCACCGAGGACCACAGCTTAGGAGGCACTGGCGTCACGGTGCCCAGTCAACGTCATCCTCCTCTTAGGCGCGGGCATGGCGGCGCGGTAGCTTGTTGTAGTCGTCGTCGCTTGAACTCGACCCAGAGGAGGCATCAGCTACCTCTTGAGCACTGCGTTGGTTTTCCCTTGAAGAGGAAAGGGTGATGCAGCATAGTAGCATAAGTATTTCCCTCAGTTTTTGGGAACCAAGGTATCAATCCAGTAGGAGGCTACACGCAAATCCCTCGTACCTACACAAACAAATAAGAACCTTGCAACCAACGCGATAAATGGGTTGTCAATCCCTTCAGGGCCGCTTGCAAAAGTGAGATCTGATAGAAATAATAATAAGATAAATATTTTTGGTATTTTTATGATATAGATTGAAAAGTAAAGATTGCAAAATAAAGTTGATTGGAAACTTATATGATGGAAAATACACCCGGAGGCCATAGGTTTCACTAGTGGCTTCTCTCAAGATCCTTTTTAGCACGCATCCTAGCGGTTCTTTCTTTGCACTCATCGATGGAAATTCTCATGGCTTTGAGAGACTCATGATATCATTCTTAGGTGGAATAGATCTAAGTTTCAAAGAATCAACATCAAGAGAAATTCTATCCACGTTCCTAGCCAACTCATCAATCTTTTGGGAAATTCTTTTGGGAAATCATAAATTCTTTAACACTAATCTCAAAATCAGAGGGGATCTTATTAAAAATTCCATAAGAGTTGTTGTAGGAATTACCATAATTATTAGAGGTATTACTAGGAAACGGCCTAGGATTATTCCTCTATACGTGTTGTTACCAAAATTGTTCCTACCAACAAAATTCACATCCATAGATGCATTAATATTCTCAATCAAAGTAGACAAAGGCATATCATTAGGATCAATGGGAGCACTCTTATTAGGAAACAATTTCATAAGTTCATCCATCTTTCCACTCAAAACGTTAATCTCTTCTATTGCATGAACCTTTTTACTAGTAGATCTTTCGGTGTGCCATTGAGAATAATTAATCATAATATTATCTAGGAGTTTAGTAGCTTCTGCTAAAGTGATTTCCATAAAAGTGCCTCCCGCAGCCGAATCTAAAAGATTTCTAGAAGCAAAATTCAATCCGGCATAACAGTTTTGTATGATCATCCATAAATTTAATCCATGTGTAGGGCAATTGCGAATCATTAATTTCATCCTCTCCCAAGATTGTGCAACATGCTCATGATCAAGTTGCATAAAATTCATAATATCTTTTCTAAGGGAGATGATCTTATAGGGAGGAAAATACTTAGAGATAAAAGCATCTTTGCACTTATTCCATGAATCAATACTATTTTTATGCAAAGACGAAAACCAAGTTTTAGCACGATCTCTAAGTGAAAACGGAAATAACTTCAACTTAACAATATCATTATCCATGTCTTTCTTCTTTTGCATATCACACAAATCAACAAAGTTGTTTAGATGAGTAGCAGCATCTTCACTAGGAAGGCCAGAGAATTGATCTTTCATGACAAGATTCAAAAAAGGAGCATTAATTTCACAAGATTCAGCATCGGTAAGAGGAGCAATCAACGTGCTATGAAAATCATTGTTGTTGGTATTGGAGAAATCACACAATTTAGTATTATATTGAGCCATCGTGACAAACAATCCAACACACAAGCACACAAGAGGCAAGCGAAAAAGAGGCGAATGGGAAAAAGAGGGCGAATAAAACGGCAAGGGTGAAGTGGGGGAGAGGAAAACGAGAGGCAAATGGCAAATAATGTAATGCTAGGGATAAGAGTTTGTGATGGGTACTTGGTACGTCTTGATTTGTGCATAGACCTCCCAGGCAACGGCGCTAGAAATCCTTCTTGCTACCTCTTGAGCACTGCGTTGGTTTTCCCTTGAAGAGGAAAGGGTGATGCAGGAAAGTAGCATAAGTATTTCCCTCAGTTTTTTAGAACCAAGGTATCAATCCAGTAGGAGGCTACACGCAAATCCCTCGTACCTACACAAACAAATAAGAACCTTGCAACCAACGCGATAAAGGGGTTGTCAATCCCTTGACGACAACTTCCAAAAGTGATATCTGATAGAGATAAAGATAAGATAAATATTTTTCACTACAGGAATCAGCTACTTTGCCATCTGCCACGGCGGACGGCAAAGGCATGGATGGCGGACGACAAAGGTCTTTGCCGTCCGCCGCGGACGGCAAAAGGGGACGGCAAAGTAAGGTTCGGCAAATAGCTACTTTGCCGTCCGCTTCGGGCGGCTGACGGCAAAGGGGCCTTTGCCATCAGCAGCGGACGGCAAAGAATGAAGACGGCAATAAATGCGATGTTACTCCGTTAGGTGGTTAATGGCAGGCCTTTGCCGTCCCCCGCTGACGGCAAACTTCGGAAGGCCTTTGCCGTCCGCCGAATGATGTCAGCCGACGTCACTACAAACGGCAGGCCTTTGTCGTCGGCCGCTGTAGGCAAAGTTTTTTTTCTCTTTGTCGTCTGCTGCGGACGGCAAAGCCTTTGCCGTCAGCCACTGTAGGCAAACTGACCAAATTGGTCAGCCTACCAGGATGCACAGTTGCCTGCCACGTGGCCTCTTTGCCGTCCACTGCTGATGGCAAAGAGCCCTATGCCGTCGGTGGCAGACGGCAAAGAGCCTGCATATTGTCTCTTTTTTTTGTTTTTTAATCCAACAATTTTCACAGCAAATATATATGACATATATAGATATATTTCCATATCACATATCCAGTACATAAGTTTCATATCACATATCACATATCACATCAGTTTCATCCATACACACTGTTCATACATATGCAAGTTCCATCCATACACATTGTTCATACATAAGCAAGTTCCATCCATATACATATTACAATGCAAAGTTTCATCAAGATACAATGCAAGTTCTATCATAGCAAGCTAGATACAATGCAAAGTTTCATCAAAGGAAAAGCAAGCACTCCATCATAGCAAGCTAGCTTCCATGAAGTGAATGAAATCTGCAAAATGGTAAATAAGAAAGTTAGAAATAGGTGAGTAGAACAAGAAGAAGACTAAAACAAGAAGTATATGTCATTTATGAGCTAACTTAGGTGAAATGGATCATATATGAGCTAACTAAGTTGAAATGGGTTGTTTATGAGCTAACTTAGTTGAAATGGATCATTTGTGAGCTAACTTAGTTGAAATGGGTCGTTTGTGAGCTAGATAAGGTGAAGGGCATCGTTTTTAGCTAAGTAAGGTGAAATGGATCGGTTTTGAGCTAAATTAGGTGAAATACATCATTTATGAGCTTTTATGAGCTAACTTAGTTGAAATGGGTTATTTATGAGCTAACTAAGGTGAAATGCCACGTTTTTGAGCTAATTAAGGTGAAATGGATCGTTTTTGAGCTAACTTAGGTGAAATGGATCATTTATGAGCTTTTATGAGCTAACTTAGTTAAAATGGGTCGTTTATGAGCTAACTAAGGTGAAATGCCACGTTTTTGAGCTAACTAAGGTGAAATGGATCGTTTTTGAGCTAACTTAGGTGAAATGGATCGTTTATGAGCTTTTCTGAGCTAACTTAGTTGAAATGGGTCATTTATGAGCTAACTAAGGTGAAATGCCACGTTTTTGAGCTAACTAAGGTGAAATGGATCTTTTTGATCTAAATTAGGTGAAATGGACCATTTAAGAGCTAATTTAGGTGAAATGGATCGTTTTTAGCTAACTTAGGTGAAATGGATCGTTTAGGAGCAAATCAAGGTGAAATGGGTCATTTTGGAGCTAACCTAGGTGAAATGGGTCATTTTGGAGCTAACCTAGGTGAAATGGGTCATTTTAAAGCTAACGTAGGTAAAATGGATCATTTAGGAGATAATCTACGTAAAATAGGTCATTTTAGAGCTAACTTGGATAAATTTGATCACTTGTAAGCTAACTAAGGTAAAATGAGTCATTTTAGAGCTAATATAGGTAAAATGGATCGTTTATGAGCTAACTAAGCTAATTATGCAATTTTTGACATAAGTAAGCTAAGCACATATTGTTTTAGAGCTAACTTAGGTAAAATGGATGGTTTAAGAGGTCAGTAAGCTTATTAAGTCATTTTGGAGGAAAAGAAGCTAACTCTAGGTCATTATGGTAAGCATATTAGAGGAAATAAAGCTAAGTCTAGGTCTTTATGCATTTGTTAAGCAAAACACTAGAGAAACTTACCATGATCAGGGAGGTGTACGAGCGGGCTGGCTCGCGCCGGTAGCTGGAGAAGGATCGTGCGATGCGTTTCTGGAGTTAAGCTACACCAAAGATCATTTCCAATGTCTCGTTAGCATTATGACACTCAAATGTTAAGACTAGCAAGTAATGTCCATTCTAATTAAACTCACCGTGCTCCCAGGAGTAATCACTGGCATCGGCGGAGCAGTCTGACCGGACTTCTCGCACACAGACTGCACATTTGGTTTTCACAACAGAGTCATACTAGTTAGTAATGAGACTCAAATGTTAAGACTAGCAAGTAATCTGCAGAAGAAACTTACCACAAGGAGCTCATACATGGCCCTTGCCTGCATGTCATTCTGTGCCCTCTCCTCCTCCAACATCTTTGTCGTCCTCTCCTCCAACTCCCGCTGCCTCTCCGCCGCCTCCGCCAGAAGTTTCTCCGTTCTATCTCTCTCACTCTGTATAGCAGCCTGCAACACCACTCACATGACCATTTGTAACCATTGATGGAAGCGCACACAATGTAATGGAGAAAGATAGTTGAGTACGTATAACTAACCTTGAAGGCGAGTTGGACTGGCCGTTCACGAGGCCTTATCTCAGGAGCGGAGCTCGACTGGCGCGCCTTGATCTCCGGGAGAGTGCTAGGACAACGGATAAGTCCATCTTCCATGGCTATGGAGCCATGGGACCTCCCGCCACCAGATATCATCAGCACCTCTGTATCAATGGGACCCTGGCTCGGGTTGAAGTCCTCCCCTTTCCTCGCCTTCCCTGATCTCTATATTGCACGAGCTTGTGGTGGGCGGAGATGTTGGTGAAGTTCTTTGGATCATTGAGGTCACTCACAGAGAATGCCTTGACTTTCTTTTAAGGGCCAGTGTGGGCCATGGCAGACAGGTCGTACACCTCTGGCACCTTATCCGCCTTATTGTAGCGTGCCTGAAAGAGAGAAACAAAGTAAATTAGTAATTAAAGGGCTAAAGCTAGCATTATGAATGAATTGCATGAATCATGAAGCAAACCACATACCCAGTTCCGCCCATACTGAAATAAGTTGGAGCTGCCTTGGTGGTGTGGCACACCTTCCATTTGGGCATGTTTGTCCTTGGCCTCGTTGTGGGTGGCCCGCCATTCTTTTGAGCACCACACATTGACCAACACCTCCCAATAATCCATCCGATCCGCACACCATCTCGGAGGGGCCTAAGTTAGCAAATAGAAACTTGAGCGCTACGGCTATGAATTACTAAATGAAGGAAGTAAGTACAAGGCCTTAAGAATTACCTTCATGTACTGCTCCTTACTCAAGAACTTATCGCGGCACTCCTGCTTGGGATTCTTGATACCACGCCCGGTGTAGTAGTCTCGAACAGCTTGCACCCGAACCTCATGCCCTAAGTTCTGAAGTAGGCGCTTGCACTCCTTGTCGATAACATCTGCCGCCTCCTCCTCGTATCCCTCCTCACACATGTAGAATGTCTGCAATCAAATGAGACAATATTGATTAGTACAATTAATAACTAGCTAGTTGAAGATTTTTAATTGTGTAAAGGAGAAATTACCCAGAACTTTCTCATCACCACGTCTGCCCTAGTCTTGCACAAGACACCATCGATAATCTCACCCGGCGGGGCCGGGGCAGCCAAGTAGTGCTCCTAACTCAATCCAACCTCTGGAAGCCGACCCTCACCAGGCAACGTGAAAAACCCTGGGAAGTTTTGCCGAATCAGAACTCCAAGGACGGAGTTGGGCCGGCGGACACTTTCATGGTGGTCCCAACACCTGCAGCATGACAAGGTCAACGCATTAGTTATTTGAAGAAATGTGAATGCAGAAGGTACAAAAAGATTAAATGCACTTACCTCTCCCCATCAGGGAAAATCAACCACCTCTGCTCGCGGGTCGCCGGCACGGACGGGAGCCGTGTAGTACCACGCTGGTAGACGTTGCCCCCTCCTCCTCAATATCAGTCGGCTCCCCGCCATCATCAGCATGGCCACTCGGCTCCCCGCCATCATCAGCATGGCCACTCGGCTCCTCAGGCTGACCCAACCAGGTACCCCATCCAGACGTGTGCTCCTCCGGGGTCTCGTGGGCCGAAGACCCGTGGACCGGAGGCTTGTGGACCGGAGTCCGTGTAGCCTCCTCCTAGGACGAGTCCACCCTAGCAGTCACGTGCTCGGGTGAAACAGCTGGGGGTGGCGGCAAGGAAGGCGCCCTAAGAGTCACCCTACGTCCTCTCCTGCGACCACGTGCTCCACCTCCTCTCTTCTTCTTACCTCGTCCCCTGCTGGGCACCACAGTCGATGAAGAAGGGCCCGGTGGTGTCGCCATATTGTCCAGCAACGCTTGGCGGAGAGGTGCATGTGCAATGGAAGACCTCGCACCACGCGCCGATGAAGAAGGGGCCTCGGCGCGCTCCCGACCAGCGCCCACCATCTTTCAACACCTGCCATGACAAAGAATAAGCGAAATTAGTACAACATAAAAAAGTACCAACATGAATAATAATATGTATATCACTTAAGTGTATCATCATCAAGTACAACATAAAAAATTTGAATACCTGACACTACTAATAATCTCGATCAGTATCATCAATAAATGCATAATCATCATCATCACTATAATCAATGATGGGCTCATAGGGTTCATTGGCATCAACATGTGCAAGGCCACCTTGACGTAATCGGTCAATCATTGACAGGTTATCCGCAACAGTAACCTCTTCTTGTTCTGGATCTTCTTGTTCCTCCTCTGGGGTGATGTCGGATTCACTGTCGCTGTCTACTTCAATGTTTTGGGGTGAACTATAGTGGTTCTTGAAATGCTTTTTGGAAAGACGTGTCTCTTGGAAGAATTCTCCTTCATATGTGTCTGGGTTAATGTGAGGTTCATAATCCTCTTCCTTTGGGGGAGAAAGTCTAGCACATGGCGGCACTTCATAAACAACATCCCAACCTTTCAGATTTGGATTAGTTTGGCAGGCCCACGGTAGATAGAATACTTGGGTCGCCTGTTGAACCGTAATATAGACATCAGGAACATCTAAATGGGTGCTTTGGTTGATTTCAACTATCCCTATATGTTCATGAGTCCTTCTAGTCTCCTTCGGCTGAAACCAATAACATTTGAAGACTACGACATTCGGTGGGTTTTCACCATAGAACAGAAGTTCATAAATTGCTTCAACACTCCCATAATACTTGGTACCTCCTTCGCTGATAGCAGATACACAACAATTTGTAGACTTTCGGTCGGCCATAGATAGCTCTTTGCCATAGGTACGAAAGCGATACCCGTTGATGTCGTACTTGTCAAATGAACGGACCTTATAGTCAAAACCATTAGTGACTTGTCTCAATTCGGCGTCCATAGACTCTGAATTAGCCTACAAGTTTAATATGAAAGGATTGTTGCATTACACACAAATTAGCGAATGAAATGAAATTGTCTAATAGAAATTACCGTTTGTTTGAACCAAGAGATGAAACCGGGATAGCCGCCTCCTTGCTTTGCGAGAAGCTCATACTCTTCGACGGAATCCTTTTGGATCTCCGCTCCATATGAGAATATGGCGATGTATCGACTGTATGACATATCCAGGAATAAGAGTAGTTCAAAGGAAATAGAAGTTGCGAAACAATGTCCCGAGAACTTACTCGATGTACAGCCGCACTTCTATCAGGTTGTTGAAGATATACAACGAAATGCTCCACCATTCTTCGTTATCCAAAGATACTGGATGTGAAACACTAGCTGGTGCGAGATTCCCTTTGAATAGGCTGTGGTTGGATCCACCCTTTTTAGGGTCGTTAGCATTGTACCGAGGCTTCGGATTATGTAAATGACGATTTTTGGCTTCGTAGTGTGCTACTAGGAAGTTGGCCGCCTCCTTTGTGATGAATGCCTTAGCCATCAATGCTTCAATTCTACATTTATTTTTACATTTTTCTCGAAGCATCTTCTGCATCCTCTCAGTTGGGTAGCACCAACGATTTTTCATGGCCCCCCCCCAATCTTGCCTCGGTCGGGAGATGCAAAATAAAATGCTGCATTGGATTAAATAAGCCCGGTGGAAAGATATTCTCTAACTTGCAGATCAACTCCGGCGCCAACTCTTCCATTTCTTCTAGCACGCCAGGCGATAGTTCTTTCGCACAATGAACACGGAAGAAATAGCTGAGTTCTGTCAGTACTAGCCATTCATCCTGAGGGATGAAGCCACGCAACATCACCGGCATTACCCGCTCAATCCATATGTGCCAATCATGACTCTTGAGACCAAATATCCTCAATTTATCAAGATTCGCTCCCCTCTTTAGATTTGCTGCATACCCATCGGGGAACATCAACTGTTGTTGCACCCACAAGATAATTTCCCTCATAGCTGGCCTTCCAAGATTGAACCATGCCTTTGGCTTCATCCAGTTCTGCTTTCCTTTCGGTTCTTTCATGTTTTGTAACGGCCTATCACATAGCACCTCCAGATCGACTCTAGCCTTAGTATTATCCTTTGACTTCCCATCTATGCCGAACAATGTACCAAAAAGTGCCTCAGCGATATTCTTCTCAGTGTGCATCACGTCGATGTTGTGCGGGCAAAGGAGGTCTTTGAAGTAAGGCAGATCCCATAAGCATGTTTTGTGAGTCCACGCGTGCTTAGTATTATACCCCTTGAAGTACCCTGGACGCTGTGGATCTGGCTCGAGAGCGTCTAACTGATCCAGGGTCTGTTGGCCTGTCAATGCAGGTGGTGCAGAGTTTTTGACAACTCTACCTCTGATGAGGTTCTTCTTGTCTTTCCTGAACTTATGGCGAGGATCCATGAACTGTCTATGCATGTCGAAGCAAGAAAACTTGCGACCGGCCTGAAGCCAAGGAAACTCAAGAGCTCCCTTGCATGTGGGGCACAGGAACCTTCCATGCACACACCAGCCAACGGAGAGCACATACGCCAGCAAGTCATGCGTCGAGTACATGTACCAGACACACATTATGAAGTCTCGTTTGCTATAGGCGTCGTATGTCTTGAACCCATTATCCCAGGCTTCTTGCAATTCGTCCTTAAGCGGCTGCATGTACACATTCATATTTCCCCCTGGATAGTTGGGCCCTGGAATTATCAACGTCAGGAAAATGTTATTTCTTTGCATAATCTGTCCGGGGGGGGGGAGATTGAGTGGAAAGAAAAATACGGGCCAACAACTGTATTGGGCTGCCGTCATACCAAACACATTGAACCCATCTGTGCTAATGCGGACTCGAGGATGCCTCGGATCTGCCGCTTTGTCAGCATGTAATTCATCAAACTTTTTCCACGCAACACCATCCGATGTGTGTACCATCATCAGATTCCCATCTGCATCTAGTTCGGTTCTTTTGCCTATTTTGTGCCATGTCATCTGTCTGACTGTCTCTTCGACCATGAAAAGATGTTGAAGTCTTGGTACGATTGGCATATACCGAAGAACACTAACGGGGATTTTGGTCTGTGTCTTCTCACCCATGCCGGTGTCTACCACAATATACCTGGAAGACTTGCAAATGGGATAATAGTTCAAGTCCGCATAGTCAAGCCTAAATAAGCCACATCCTTTCTCACAGGCATGTATCTTCTCATAGGGCATCTTCAGTGCACGGAGGATTTTGTCCGACTGGTACAGGTTTGCAGGCATTACATGGCCTTTGGGTAGAAAGCGTCCAAATACTGTCATAATTCCGTCGTAGCATTCTCTGCCCAAGTTGAACTGAGCCTTCAGAGCCATTACTTGTGAGATGGCATCAAACTGACAAAGCTCAGTGTGCTCGTGGAGCGGACGTTTTGAAGACTCCAACATTTCATTGAAGGCCTTTGCAGATTCCTCCATCTCCTCGTCCGAACCCCGAGCATCATCATAGTATTGCACCATGTTTTCCATCCCAGTACCATGCTCGTCGATGCGACGACGATCCACCTCAGCTCGGTCACGTTGGGCAGACTCACCATGAAATGTCCACACCGTATAATCGGTCGTAAAACCATTCTTCTACAGGTGTTTGCCCGTTTCAGCCTCTGTCCTCTTTTCCCAATTGCCGCATCGGAAACAGGGGCACCAGGTTTTCCTCTGGCCATTTGCAAATGCGGCTTGCACAAACCCCTTGGTTTTTGTGAACCATTCAACGCTCCATTTGTTCTGACTAGTGTGACCGGTATACATCCACGCACGATCACTCATCTTGACTTCCAGAGCTACTGGACACACAACAATTTTATATATAATTCACCATGTATATATTCATCGGTTGATCTACTTTGTCAATTTTATTACGTCCATGCAACCTACACTCTAATATGTAATGATAGGTCCTAATCCCACCCGAGTATGTGTAGATTGGGTTCATTTTCCCATGCTATGCTCCGGATCCGACGCAAAATTTCGGCAGCACCTCCCCGCTGTTCTCCTGATACACGTCTCTGCAATAAACAGAGAGGATGTGTACCCGGAGAACAACAGGGGAGGCACTGACAAAATTTATGCGTCGAATCCGGAGCAAAGCATATGGGAAAACGAACCCAATCTACACATACTTGGGCTGTCCATGGATAGGGTTGGACAATTAGAAAGAATCAAGGTTATAAATATGCAAATGCATGCATATTTATAACTATGACGCTTTCGAACGGGAGACACATATTGTTTACGCATACTGATGATTCAAGACACATATATAGCTAGCTATCAAGTTTCATCGGAATAGATCAAATAATTAATGGGAGAGGACATGTCATTTCTGCTCACCCACGAACGAAGGGGCACAGCTCGTCAAACGCATGCCGAGGTCATCGAACACCAAACCTCACAGCGATGAAACAACTGCACATTTAAAACTACCCGATCAACACAATTATATATGATGTTTTTCATAAAAAATCGAAAAATATATGACCTAACTCATAATTCACAAATATATGACCCCGTCGGCCTCTAGAAGGCCAAATAACACCTTTTCGGGATGTGTCGGGGGTCGGGGTGTCGTGTCGTTGTCGGGATGCCGTGTCGGGGTCGGGGTGCTGTTTCGGGGTCGGGGGGTCGGTGTC
>NC_041387.1:272547056-272570069 GCF_002162155.2 Triticum dicoccoides | reverse complement strand
GGGGCGGCGGGGTGGTAGGGTGACGGGGCGGCGGCGAGTGGTGGGGGCGGCGGCACGCGTGTGAAGAGGGAGAGAAACAGAGAGAGAGAGAGAGAGAGGGGCGGGGTCGGGCGCGGCCGCCGTTAGATAAGTTAAATCTTTGCAGTCCGCCCCCCTTTGCCGTCCGCTTTTTTGCTCTTTGCCATCCGCTAGCAGATGGCAAAGAGGGGGGCGGTATCAGTTTTTTTTTAAGCACCTCGTTAGTGGGGCCCCCTCCCTCTTTGCCGTCCGCTAGCCGATGGCAAATCTTCTTTGCCGTCAGCTAGCAGACGGCAAAGAACTGGCTGATGGCAAATATGTTATTTGCCATCACCCAGTTCTTTGCCGTCTGTTTTTTGGAAACGAACAGCAAAGACCTCCTTTGTCGTCCGCTAGCAGACAGCAAAGAAGGGGCTGATGGCAAATCCTCTGATTCCAGTAGTGTTTGGTATTTTTATGATATAGATTGAAAAGTAAAGATTGCAAAATAAACTAGATCAGAAACTTATATGATGGAAAATAGACCCAGGGGCCATAGGTTTCGCTAGTGGCTTCTCTCAAGATAGCATAAGTATTACAGTGGGTGAGCAAATTACCGTCGAGAAATTGGTAGAAAAGTGCATAGTTATGAGAATATCTAGGCATGACCATGTATATAGGCATCATGTCCGCGACAAGTTGATCAAAATGATTCTGCATCTACTACTATTAATCCACAGATCGACCGACATCCAGCATGCATCTAGAGTATTAAGTTCATAATAACAGAGTAACGCATTAGGCAAGATGACATGATGTAGAGGGATAACTCAAGCAGTATGATATAAACCCCATCTTCTTATCCTCGATGGCAACAATACAATATGTGGCTTGCTGCCCCCGTTGTCACTAGGAAAGGACATCGCAAGATTGAGCCCAAAGCTAAGCACTTCTCCCATTGCAAGAAAGATCAATCTAGTAGGCCAAAACAAACTGATAATTCAAAGAGACTTGCAAAGATAACCAATCATACATAAAAGAATTCAGAGGAGATTCAAATATTGTTCAAAGATAATCTTGATCATAAACCCACAATTCATCGGATCTCGATAAACGCACCACAAAAAGAATTACATCGAATTGATCTCCAAGAAGATCGAGGAGAACATTGTATTGAGATCCAAAGAGAGAGAAGAAGTCATCTATCTAAGAACTATGGACCCGAAGGTCTACTACTCACACTTCATTGGAGAGGCTATGGTGTTGATGTAGAAGAACTCCGTGATCGATTCCCCCTCCAGTGGAGTTCCGGAAAAGGCCCCAAGATGGGATCTCACGGGTACAGAAGGTTACGGTGGTGGAAATAGGGTTTCGTGGTGCTCCTGGATGTTTTCAGGGTATATGAGTATATATAGCTGAATGAAGTCGGTCAGGGGAGCCACGAGGGCCCACGAGGGTGGGGGGCGCGCCTACCCCCTGGGCGCGCCCTCCTACCTCGTGGCCGCCTCGTTTATTCCTTACGTCCACTCCAAGTCTGCTGGATTGCGTTTGTTCAAACAATAACTCTCCTGAAGGTTTCATTCCGTTTGGACTCCGTTTGATATTCCTTTTCTGCGAAACACTGAAATAGGCAAAAAACAACAATTTAGGTTGGGCCTCCGGTTAATAGGTTAGTCCCAAAAATGATATAAAAGTGTATAGTCAAGCCCATTAAACATCCAAAACAGGTAATATAATAGCATGGAACAATAAAAAATTATAGATATGCTGGAGACGTATCAGCATCACTGCTGCTGGAGGTACTGTGGCCATGGGCAAGTACACCCGGGGAGGCCTTGCTGTTGCTGTTGCCGCCCCTGGGGCAGCACTCCAGGCGTTCGTCGTCCTCCCCGATGGCTTTGAAGAAGAGCATAGATGCCTCGTCGTTCCTAAAATGAAGGGCATGCTTCCCTTTCGGGCCACAGGCGTGGGCGGTTATCCCCCATCCCTGGGTCATCAAGACATCGCTTGAGAAGGTGGCTTCAACCTCCTCCTGCGAGGCTTGGCGAAGAAGTAGGAGGACACGGAGCGCGTGGTTTGCCAAGCTACTTCTTATTGCTTGCAGGATGGCAAGTTGTACCAAAAGCGTCCCAACGATGTCATGCTGTGGTGCATATCCAAGGAGCAGGGGCGCGAGCTGTTGGCGGACATCCATGGCGAGAGTGTGGGCACCAGTCCTCGTAGTGTACCCTCGTGGGTAAGCTATTCCGCTATGGGTTCTACTGGCCAATGGTGCTAAACGACGCCACCGAGCAGGTGAAATCCTATGAGCCTGCCAGTTCCATGCCAAGCAGATTCACCAGTCCGTGCAAGGACTCCAAATCATCCAAGTTTCATGGCCCTTTACGGTCTGGGGGCTGGATATCCTGGGCCCGTTCCCTCGGCTAGTCTGCGTATACCGCTACATGTATGTTGCCATCGACAAGTTCACCAAGTGGGCAGAGGTGGAGCCCGTGCGCACCATTCTTGCCAACTCAGTCGTCAAGTTCATCAAGGGCCTCGTGAGCTGCTTCGGGGTCCCTAGTCATATCATTACTTACAATGGCTTCTAGTTCACAAGCAATCTTTTCAGGACATATTGTGCTAACCTTGGAACACAAATATGCTATGCTTCTGTGGCACACCCACTAAGCAATGGCCAGGGAGAGCATGCCAACGCGGAGGTCCTAAGGGGTCTCAAGACAAAGAGCTTGAAGAAAACGCTCGAGGCCTACATACGGGGTAGGCTCATTGAGCTTCAGCCCATGTTGTGGTCCATTCGCACCACCGCGACTAACCCCGCCCGCGAGAACCTGTTCTTCCCCATCTGCGGGGGCGAGGTGGACCTCCCGCACGAGGTCGGGCATCGCTTCCCGCACGTCATGGCATTTGACAAGGCGCGTTAGGATGCCGCGCGGGAGATAGACCTCGTGCATAGGGAGGAGGCATGCCGCCGAGCAGCGCTCCGCCTGGCAAGGTACCTGCAGGTGTTGCGGCGCTACCATAGCCGCAGCGCCCGCTCCCGGACTCTCAAGGTCAGGGACCTCGTCCTAAGGTGGGTCCTCTCCAAGGAGGGCCTGCACAAGCTGTCGCCCATGTCTGAGGGGCCGTTCAGGATCACCCATGTCTACAGGCCTAGCGTTGTATGCCTGGAGACGCAGGGTGAGGTCCCCATCCAGAATGCCTGGAACATCCAGCATCTTCACAAGTTCTACTTGTGACACTCTCACGTACTAATGAGTGGGTTTGTACATGCCCCGTAGTCTCCTAAGTGCTGCTCCCGAGCTTCACGGGGCACCCACCCACGTCCAAGTCAAAGCCCCATGCTCCCCGCTGGCGGACGACATGGTCTTCCAGCGACTATGCTCATGCCTAGTGGGAGCCCCATGCTCCGCGCTGGCGGGAAGACCAGAAGACTAGTATAGGCGGATGACGCGGCCGTTCTTTGCTTTCTCTTGTAGCACAAATTTGCTATTTCTCAGAGTGAAATTTGAAGTTCTCGTGTCTTTATTTGAAAAAGTGGGGATTTTTATTTCGTCTTCTTGTATTGCTTCCTCTCTTGATTTCCGTCTTTGCGAAGGAGGGCAGCCTGTGGCTCCCTCCATTGCATCCCGTGAGCATGGGCTGGACACAGTGTATACGCCTGAGCCTGAGTTGGACTAGGTTGCACTAGCGGCAGGCCCGCTCATGGTGTACCTCACCAAGATATTCGTGGACGAGCCCTTTCACGACGCTCTCGAGTGAGCCATCGGCCCCTCGACCTCAGGAGGGCCTGCGCCCAGCCTTGCCGGGCGGCAGGCAACCATCAATCGGGGGCTACAAACTCGGGATGATCGGCAGTCACAGCCTGGCTCATCGACAAGAAACCCTGTGTACACCTATTGCCGCCGCCTTGCGGGGCTCCATGCTTGGCATGGGCACCCCCGGGGTCTCCGGAGGCCTCGCGGGCAGCACACTACTCGAGGCTCTAGATATATCGGGTTGCGAAAAGGAAGACCCCCCGATGAGCTCCCGAGGCCGCCCCTGTACCCTAACCGCGTCGTCGCAAGGAAAGAACCCGCCAGGGTACCAAGGCTCCGGAGGGGTGCCCCCTGAGACACAGGAACCCTCCAAGGGCCATGAACACACCGAGCTAAGTTATACTAATCACGCCAGGCGAGAACTTTTATGATCACTAATAACATAAATGCTAAAATGTAAGAAGGAAACATTCATATAGGGGCACAAATGTCGTGGTCCGTTACACACCCCCGAGGGGTTCTGCCATGATTCTTCATGCAGGAAACAAAAACGAAGACGTGGACTCCCGAGGACTGCTGCTCCTGAGGCTTAGCTTCGCCATCCCCTGCGCCTAGTCTGAGTCCTCCTCTTACTTGACGTGAGCGTGGTGGTGCGGTGACTCGACGTCCTCCTGAGCTAGGGTGTGATGGCGTGGCAGCTTACCACCCTCCTGGGTCCAGGCGCAGCGATGGGGCGGCTCGTCATAGTCATCGTCGCTCGAGCTTCCTCCACAAGAGTGTCCACTGCTGCTGGAAGTGCGGCGGCCAAGGGCAAGTTGACCGCTGAGGATGCAAATTTGCAGGGACGGCCGCGCCCTTTGTTGGGCGGAGGCGCCTCCCGCACCTCCTAGGGTTCCTTACCCTCCTCTTCAATCGAGAACTGCCTAGCCAGCACCATGGCTGCTTTGGCGAGGTGGTGGATGTGGCGGATATTGGAGAACGAAGATGCAAGAAGATGAAGATGGGCTAGGGGGCTCCGCCCCCACCCTTTTATATGAAGTCGAAAGCAAACCGGTGCCCCTCCATGTTCCAAGCGATGATGACCCTGCTGCGTCCGTCAGGTAGTTGTCAAGTCAAGGCGATGGCTGAGGCAGCATGGGGAAACGGAGGCGTCCGCGTCCGGTCTGGCGCCACACGTCAAGCCTGGACCACAGGCGATTGGGGCCTGGGGCGCTTCGACTCTGCCCCTTGGCTTCTCCTCGAAGCCAGTTTCGGGCGTGCCTGGGGCCCAGGGGCTACTTTCTATCATGGGAGACCATGAGCACCTATGGGACCAAGGGTCCCTTGCTGGTTCGGCAGGGGGGGTGTCATGTTGCACAAAGAGCAGAGGAGCGTGGAGTAGAACGATAGAAATCACACGAGCAATTTTACCCAGGTTCGGGCCGCCGCGAGGTGTAAAACCCTACTCCTGCTTTGGTGGATTAATGGTGGAAGAATGGTGGTGGAGCGCAGTACATTTGCCTAGCAGGGTCTACAGTGGTACTCGCGTATGAGTGTGTGGGTGTCCGATCTTCTCACCTCTTCTACGGTTGCCACGGGCCTCCTTTTATAGATTAAGGGTCACCACAGTGCCAAATCAGTCATTATGCACTGATAATATAGCAAGAAGTGCTATCATACCTAACTCTGCAGGCTAACAGAGCGCATTAAATGCGCCGCTCAACGTCACACCGTTGTTCGCCCGGCAAGCCTTGCCGGGCTATTTTGCCAGCTTCGCGCCTGCTTGCCTGACACGTCGTAGGACGGGTGTCGTTTGTAGGTATTCCTGTAGAAACAGGCTGCCATGTGGAGAATGACTGCCACTTAATCACTTTGCGGCTTGACACCACACTAATTGACGACGTCGGTCGTGGTGGAGTCGTTGGTGAGGTGGATTTGCCTCCGCGAGCCCCGGCAGGCCCTGCCGGGACATCTTGGATGTTATCTTTCGGGGGTGGCTCCTCCCTTGCTGAGCTTGCCTGCCCGACAAGGGAGGCTTTTCTCCTGGTGGTATCTTACTTCTCTAGCTTGAACTTGGTCCTCTTGATCTGAATGTTAGCCCCTCGAAGATCTTGGTCTCCTGTACTCTGGCACGGCCCGGTGCCATAGTCTTCTTCTCGTGCGTATGGACGGTCTGGGCAACAGACCCAGGGTTTGTTGCACCGATAGAAGCCCCCGGGCCTACCCTGATCGTGTTGCCGAGTGTCATCGGGGTAGGCCCTAATAAGTGCACAGGCAGGGGCGCCGAAGAGGCTGGTCTCTTGATATCTTCTTTGCTTCTTCACTCATATTGATCCTGGTCCAGTTTCCGGTTTTCCCACGCGTCATGCCCAATGTTACGAAAAAACTCAGATCGTGGCCCACAGGACGCCAGCATCCCACGATCACGGGATGGAAACTGCCATCCCACTTGCCTCCATGCTTCGGGTGCACCTACATGTGTACTCCATGCATTAGGAGAGGTAGGTGGTGGATGCGGAGAGCACATGTGTGAGTGCCATGGTAGAAAACTAGGTGTCACTTGTTGGAGCAGCGGGTTGGTCCTGACTCCCTGCGCCACTAGATGGGCAGGGAGGCCATATTGGAGGAGCAGGGTAGCCGCCCCCTGAGCGAGAGGCCAACCCCTACCTCATCCTTCTATAAAAGGGGGTAGGAGCGGGGCGTCTTCATACGCACCTGATTCTTCTTCTTCTTCTTCTTCTTCTTCTTCTTCTTCTTGTTCTTCTTCTTCTTCCTCCGTAGTCTTTCTTTACTCGCCATTGTGAGAGGACGAGGGCGCGGTGGTATTCCAATGGTGGCAAAGAGGGCTTCTTCTCAACAACATATTCCCCTTCCTTTGGACCCCATGGCTCCGGAACCCGCTACGAGAGGCGGAGGGAGGGGCCGTAGTCGTGGCCGCTGCGGTGATCAAGGAAGAGGAGGACGGGGTGGCGCTTTGGCCATGCCCGCAGTGGCGGCTCCCCCCCAGATGGAAGGCCACATCGGAGATCAGCCTCGACAGTTCGTCATCAGGCTGTACAAACCTCCTTTCGGCCACCTCCGTCCATCTGTTCTATTCTCGCGGAAAATGGAGCTTGAACTACCACGCGCTCTGAGGCTACACATGAGGGGCTGTGGGAATAGCGGCATGTGGGTTGATGTCGACTTCCCCGCTCCTCATGTCATGTACTTCCGTCACGGTTGGAAGACCTTAGCCCGATCTGATAGCTTGTCGGAGGGGCATGTTCTCCAATTTAAATTAATGGAGAGTGACCTGCTCTCCGTTAAGATCTTCGGGCGCTCAGGAATTCGCTTAGGGTGTTGTGCAGAGAGCTCCACCGATGACGAAAGCTCCTCGTCGAGCGAAAGTGACGAGGAGGACAGTGGTGGCGATGATGGCAGCAACGGGGCGGGGAGGCGACGACTCTGACACTTGTTGACTGCCGCCCGCACCATCTTCATCGGGTGGCAGCACCATCATCTGCGTCTTCTCCCCGGCAAGGCAATTTGCCGTGGAGTTGGATGTAGAGGTGGGGGTGGTGCCTCCCGCCTTCCTCTAGTGACCTCCTAGCTGGACCCCCAACAGGCTTCCTCTCGAGCTACAGCTCTGTTGGCCCTACCGCGCCCTGATGGTCTTGGTGGTGGCGGTTGTTGGGTCGCCTCCGGCTTGCTCTCCATCGACGCGTTTGCCGACGTCTCCCGCGTCCGTCGGGCTGCCTCTCTTGGGGCCCGATGGGGTCAGGATGGGCTTCCACACAGGTGCCTCTTTTTCCCTCTATGCCTTCACCTGTCATGCCTGGGAGGAGAGGGACAAGCAAGGGGATCAAGGGGCACTTATCTTTTTTCAATCTTAAATCTGTAGGCACTTGCCAAATTTTAATTCAAATAATGTAATGTCTCAAGTCCATGTTTGTGTTCTGTAAGGCTTGTACTTGTATCATCAGCATATTAATGAAAAAGATGAGCCTTGCTGGGAAATCGTGCATGTGTATGTCCATAATAAACGAGTCTTCCGTGGTAAGCTATCCTGTCGGTACCCTTTTTATTTTGTTGCCGGGGACCGGAGTCTACCGGGCCAAAAAATAAAGGGACCAGCCCCCCGTCAACCCTTTTTCATCAAATACTACTACGACCACCCAGGGCGAAGGAACGTTCAAGCCAAAAGTAGGAGCACCTAAGCTTCGAAGAGTGGCGAGGTTTTCTCATGCACCAGTTTCAGCTTATAGAGCACTTATGGACAAGAGGTAGAACTTATCTGTTTAGCTTGCCGGGGATCCGCAGTGCTGGTCCATCTCCTCAACTCCTTGTAGAAGCCAAGTTCACGGTAGGAACCTGCAGCTTCATGTCGATGAGAATGATGCAGGATGTGATCCTATCTATATGCAAATGCAAATGCTTATGCAATGCTCTTGGAATGATCATCCATGCATGCAACTTGGTCGGGGGACCCTAGTGCTTCATTTAGTTCTCTGGTGCTCTGGGTCATCGCCCTGGGTTTGTACAAGGGGTTACATGCAACTGAGGCAAGGCCTATAGAAAAGGGTGGCTGCCGGGCAGGGCCCGACGGCCGCGCCTTATGGGTAGAACTTGCGGAGATACTCAATATTCCATGAGTTTTGCAATTGAATGCCATCTCCCGTCTCCAAATGGACTGCGCCTGGTCTGATGACTCATACTACCCGGTAAGGGCATTCCCACTTCAGCGTCAACTTTTATGTACCCTTAGCCGACTGAACGCGCCTAAGGACAAGGTCACATTCCTCAAAAACACCAGGCATGAACGTTGCCGCTATGATAGCGACGCAGGGCTTGCTGATAGCATGCAACACGCGTAGCAGCCCGGAGACAGTTTTCCTCGAGTAGCACATCATCATCACGTAGGTGCTGATCTTGCGGTACTTCAACGTAGGCAAGCACTCGAGGCAACCCATAAATGAGTTCCATGGTGATAAGTGCTTCTCCCATGGGCCAGGGAGAAAGGAGTCTGCCTGGTAGCTCGATTTGGTGTCGTTCTGAGGGACCAAAGGACTACCAGTAGCTCATCGATCCACCTTCTGACGTGCTTCCGCAGCGTATCAAAGGTTCTTGTCTTGAGTCCCCGCAGCACTCTGGCGTTTGCCCTCTCTGCTTGTCCATTGCTTCTGGGATGTGCGACAGAGGTAAATGAGACCTTGCTTCCAAGGGTACAAGCATATTACATGAAGGTGCGGCTCGTGAACTGGGTGCCATTGTCGGTAATGATCCTTGCCGGGACTCCAAAATGACACACCAGTTCTTTCAAGAACTTGATAGCTGACTGAGCAGTCACCTTTTTCACGGGTGTCACTTCCGAGCAGTTTGTAAACTTCTCGATGGCAAGGAACAAGAATTCCAAACCCCCGATTGCTCGGGGGAAAGGGCCGAGGATATCGAGCCTTCAGACCGAAAATGGCCATGATAAAGGGATTGTCTGAAGAGCTTGGGTAGGTAGGTGGATGTTCTTGGAATGGAACTGGCGGGCTTCACATTTCATGACTAGCTCAACCGCATCTTGGAGGGCTGTGGGCCAATAGGATCCTTGTCGGAATGCTTTCCCAACCAATGCCCTTGATCCAATGTGGGATCCGCACTTGCATTTATGTATCTCAGCTAGCAGTTCATTTCCTTCTTCCCGGCACATGCACTTCAATTTCACACCATCGGGCCTCCTTTTTTACAGAGTGGCATCGACAAATGGATATTACTGGCCCTCCGAGCTACTCTTTCAACCTCATCTTGGTCATTGGGGAGTTCTCCGGTTTGGAGAAAGTGGACTATGTGCCTTGCCCATGTTGGAGCCAGGGGCTCGGCAACAAGGACTAGCGGCACATCCTCAACTGCGGGAGCACACTCCCCGTCCCAGGGGACTATGGTCCCGGCGGGAGGGTAGGGGCCAGCAAGTTGTGAGGAGTTGTTTCTGGCAGGGTCCCTGCCAGGAGTGGAATGCTCCACCAGGAGAGGCTTACTGGAGTCCATCTTTATCCTTTTCCGGGACATTGTTGTTGGGGATACGGAGGGCTGAGTAAGATGGAGAACAAAAGTTCCTAGTTCCAAGGGAAGCTTTTGTGCAGCACACTTTGAGAGATGATCAGCTATGCTGTTTTTTGCACGTGGTACGTGCTCTATTTGCAATCTGTCAAAGCGCTCCTTCAATCTCCTCACTTCCTCAATGTATGCCTCCATCAATAGACATTGATAATCCTTGTTGACTTGTCTCACCACAAGCTGTAAGTCTCCTCGAATTATCAACTACTTAATTCCCAACTCTGTGGCAATCCTGAGCCCGGCAAGGAGCCCTTCATACTCTGTTGTATTGTTGGTTGCTTCTTCCTGGGAAAAATGCATCTGGACGGCGTACTTCAAGTGCTCCCCTGAGGGGGTGACAATAAGCACGCCATCCCCCACACCTTGTTGGGAAAAGGCACCATCGAAATACATAATCCATTCTTTGGGTACCTCCTTGCCGGGGATTATTGTTTCTGTTACTTCCTTGTCAGGGGTTGGCGTCCATTCCGCAATAAACTCTACCAACGCTCTACTCTGGATTATTGATGTGCTCTCAAATTTCAGACCAAAAATGGACAACTCCAAAGCCCACTCCACTATTCTACTGGTAGCCTCAGGGTTTTGGAGTATCCTCTGCAACGCGCAGCGAGTGACAACTGTGATCTCATGCGCTTAGAAGTAGTGGTGCAGTTTCCTTGAGGCCATGATGAGACCAAAGATCAAATTTTGCACACCGGAGTACCTCAATCGAGCCCCTTGTAATAAGGAACTGACGAAGTACACTAGGTGCTGCACTACTTTCTTCCTTGCCGTGTCCTTGGGGTTGCTCTCGCTGTCGTGCTCACTTCTGCCCTGATCCTTATCTGACTCTGCCGGTCCTTGCTCACTCTTTGCTTCGTCCACTTCACGCTATGCCACCAGGGATGCGCTAACCACTTGGTTGGTTGCCGCTAAGAATAGTAGCAACGGCTCTTGTGGCTTGGGAGCAACCAAGGTGGGCACAGAGGACAAGTAGGCTTTCAGTTTTTGGAAGGCCGCATCTGCTTCTGGGGTCCACTCCATGGGCCCTGCCTTCTTCAGGATTTTAAAGAATGGCAAGGTAGCGCGGCAGCGAACCCTGTCAGATGCCTCACATCCTTGATTGTCCTTGGTGCTTGGATCTGCTCGACGACTTTAATCTTGTCGGGGTTGGCCTTGATCCCCCAATGGGACACAAAGAACCCATGTAGCTTGCCAGAGGGAACGCCAAAAACACACTTCTATGAGTTGAGCTTCAAGTTGATCTTGCGTAGATTCGCAAATTTCTCCTCCAAATCCTGGATAAGAGTTGCTCTTTCCTTTGTCTTGACCACAATGTCATCCATATAAGCTTCAATGTTTCTATGCAGCTGTGGTTCGAAACCAATATGGACTGCCCTTTCAAAAGTAGACCCGGCACTCTTTAATCCGAATGGCATGCGGATAACAATACGTACCACATGGGGTGATGAATCAGGTCTTGTCTTCATCTTCCTTGGACATGAAGATCTAGTGATACCCAGAATATGCATCCAGGAAGGAAAGCAAATCGCAGCCCAAAGTGGAATCCACCATCTGATTGATGCGCGGAAAGGGAAATGGGTCCTTCGGGCAAGCCTTGTTGAGATGTGTGAAATCTATGCAAAGCCTCCATTTCCCGTTAACCTTCCGGACCACCATTGGATTTGCTTTCCATGTGGGATGTAGCACTCCTCTTACCAAACCAGCTGCTTCAAGCTTCTTGATTTCCTCTGCAATAAACAACTACCTCTCCAAGGCCTGCTTCCGGACTTTCTGCTTGACGGGTCTGGCATGTGGGCAGACAGCAGGTGGAGCTCAATTACCTCCATGGGAACACCAGGGATATCAGATGGTTGCCAGGCAAACACATCGATATTCACCCACAGAAGGCAACAAGCACGCTTTCCTATTTGTCATCGAGGGTGAAGCTGATGGTGAAAGTACCATCAACACCAGTTAGCCTTGCTGGGACCTTCTTCACTTGTGGAGTAGTAACCTTGGTACTTTTGCTGCTGGAACTCTCCACAAGTCATCAATAGGCGCAACGTACTCCGAAGAGGTATGCTTCCCAGATTCCCGACTAGTGTCCTTGCTATCCTTCTTCTTTCCTCTGCTCTCCTTGGCGGGAACGGCTACTACCGCTACCTCTGCCGCGACCGCGTTATGGTACATCTTGCCCATGCAAATGATTGCGTCCTTCTCATCTGATGGGATGAAATGAATCCAACTGGCCCAGGCATCTTCAAGTTGTTGTAGGCATAGTGGGATGGCACCATGAATTTAGCCATGGCTGGTCGTCCAAGGATCCCTTGTACGGCAAGGGGAGGTCGACCAAATCAAACACAATGTTTTCACTCCGATAGTTCAACTCCCCTCCAAATGTCACGGACAACGTGATCTTTCCCTTAGAATGATTTCTGCCAGGATTAACTCCTTGAAATGTGTCGGTGACCTTTAACTCCTCTTCTGCTATCTGAAGTTTCTTGATAACCTTTGGGGAAATCAGATTCAACCCGGCCCCGCCGTCCACCAACATCTTAGTGACTTTGAGGTGAGAGACCAACAATGGCAAACACCCTACCGTAGTGGTACGGTAAGGATGATCTTCATTGTCAAAGATGATGGGTGTGCATGACCATTTGAGTTGTTTCCAGGCCTCTGGTGCTAGTTCCACGGCATTGACCTCATGCGCCCACCGTTTGAGTTGGCGGTGAGATGTGTGCAGGGATGCACCCCTGTCAGTACACAGGGCGT
Organism: Triticum dicoccoides; assembly: GCF_002162155.2. Lineage (NCBI taxonomy): Eukaryota > Viridiplantae > Streptophyta > Magnoliopsida > Poales > Poaceae > Triticum > Triticum dicoccoides. The sequence goes on along the minus strand of NC_041387.1, from coordinate 272,557,500 downwards.
CAGTGGCCTTCTGAAACTCTTGTTCACTGGTATCCTCTTCATCCTCTCCATCACTCTCATCATCACAGGCTTCCTTCTCTTGACCTCTGGCGGGTTATCCTTTGTTCCGAAGGGGTTTGCCGGGGCGATTTACTTCACCGCCTCGACCCTTACCGCCAGCGACATTCTGACCCTTTTCCTTGTCATGCTTCTCGTATTCTACTCTTTGCCTCTTGACGAGCAGATCAACCTGATAACATCTTGAAGGTCGTGGCCCTTGGTCACATGAATCTTGCAATATGGTCCATCGCCTTTCCAGGCCTTCTCGGCAGCCGCAACTTCCCGGCAGTCAGCGCACACGACAACCTCCTTGCCTAGGGCTTTGGTCTTAGCCGTCTTTCCCATATTAGGTGTACCCGAACCTTCAACAGTCATCAATGCCACATTCTTGCACCTCTTATTGTGCTTCTTGCTCTTCTTCTGACTGGTGGATTCATCATCTTCCTCTGAATCAACCCTGATGCAGTCCTCCTCCCCAAGTAACTTCCTTCCCTCCTCCATCCGAGCACACTTATCCACCAAGGTGTAAAGCTCCTTCACAGCCTTGGGCAACCGTACATTCATCTTGGAATGAACCCTGTAGTTGCGCACATTTGACTAGATGGCGGCTATCATAGCTGCCGGGTGGATGTTTTCGGGATGTTCCTGTGGACTCTACTTAATCTCTGCAAATACTTCCGAAGAGTTTCTCCTTCTTTCTGTTGGAGGAGCTGCAAAATGTTGGGCCGTCCTGGTTCTTGGTGGCCGCTAATGAAGGCGCCAATGAACTCATGGAAAAGGTCAGGCCATGACGAAATGGAGTTCTCCGGCAAGTGTATCAGCCAGGACCTCACAATGGACTTGAGAGCCAAAAGGAAGTAATTAGCGAATACCTTCTCATCTCTTCCCCCGGTAGCTTGAACAACGATGGTGTAGATGCTCAGAAACTCTACCGGGTTTAGCCTCCCATCATACTTCTCGGGTATCTCCGGCTTGAACGTGCGGACGGATGGCCAACGGACTTGCCGCAGCTCATGAGTAAAGGCTAGGCACCAAACCTCAAAAGGTAGGCACCCGCCAATATCGAGCGCAGGCTCGTCGACGTCAGGACCATCACACCCATTGGTCCGGCGGTGGTCCTCGTGGCGTCGCTCAATGACAACGCGTGCGTCTCCCCTCCGCCTATCCTCCGGGGCTTGTCGTCAGTCCGAACGTGCTCAAGGGTCAGAAGAGACCATCGAGACGTCATCAGGTTCTTGATTCTGCTATGCTCGCACTGGCTGCCGTGGCGGGGACTGTACCGTGGGTGTGGCCCCTTCCGTACGACGAGAAGCATTAGCCTTTGTCGTTCCTTGGGGAGGCCATGGTGGGCGAGCTCGCTGCAAGCCCCCAGCCTTGGTGAAACAGAGAAGGCTCTGGATGGTGGCACACCACTCGTCCATCTGCTCGGCCCCTTGCGGAAACCTTAGCAGCATCTGAGTCCACGCCAGGGCCTCCGTACCCATGCTATTGCGGGGCGGCCACCTAGATGGCTGGTGGCATGGCGAAGACGCTTGAGGGCCAGTGGCTCCGTCGAGCCCAGAGACTTGGTCGACTTGCACCGGGGGAGGCACACATGCAGCGGTTGCTCCCGTGACGGGGGCAGCCGGAGGGTGGCGATTCGTCCTGGACCGAGCGCCATTGATGTGGTTGTGCCCGTCGGCGAGAGGAAGGCCGTAGTAATCCCTTCACCCGTACCTCGAGGAGCATGGTCGTTGGGGTGTTTCTAATGTTGCTCTCCTCCGGATTCTCCTGCTCCTGCTTCGGCCGTAGGGGAAGTGGTGATGGTGATGCCTGCTCCAACCACATCCCCAGAAGCGTCCACATCCCTGCGCGCCTTCGCACCTCCCGTAGCATTGGTGGCTGTGGGCGGCGGAGCCTTTGAGGTGGACAGGTGAGCCGAAGCGCCGGAATTCTTCTTGGGCGCCGTGGTTGATCACTACAAAAAAATACACTTCCGTGATGATACGTGTTTGTCACAGTAGGTCGCATTTTTTGTCATGCATGTATATCCATGACAAATTTATGACAGAATCAAGATAGTCATGCCTGTGTTGTCGTAGAAGTGTTCCATGACATTACCAAAATTATCATCACGGAAGTGTCCACTTCCATGATGATAAATCGCGCGTCACAGAAGTGCTTTTGTCAAGGGTGAACGACACGTGGCATCCATGGTAACAGAACGCCGTTAAGCAATCGGGTCGGGTTTTGGATCCGATAACCCGTTAACAGCCCCGACCAATGGGGATTTTCCACGTGTAAAATCATCATTGGCTGGAGGAGACACGTGTCGGCTCACCGTTGGGACAGATGTCATCCACTCATTGGACAGAAGGCGCCTATGATACGTGGACATGTGGCGCAACCCAACAGAGGCCCATTCCTGTGAAAAGGCCGGCCCATTTGACTTGGTCAAAAGGTGGCGGGCCGGCCCATGTAAAGCCTGTTAACGGCTTGTTCGCATATAGCCCATTTACAGACTGCTAACCTAAGGCCCGTTACGCCCTATCCGAATTAGGCCCAGTAGCGTCATGTGGGCCACCTAATATGATTCCAGCCCATTTTCACTTCTGGCCCATGTATGGCCCATGACGTCTTTCGGCCCATATGAGGCCCTATGTAACTCTTGGCCTATTAACGGCCCGTGGTGAAACTGACCCGTAATGAATAGTGTGTTACTTTACACACATTAACGGCCCGTGGTGAAACTGGCCCATAATGAACAGTGTATCACTTTATACCCATTAAGGGCCCATTATTCCGTTGGGCTGTTTCCAGCCCATGTTATCTTTCGGCCTTCTCAGAGCCCATTTATTCTTGGGCTCATTTCCAGCATTCATTTACTTACGACCCGTTACTGTCATTTTCAGCTAATGGGCCAAATTCAGCCCGTGGTTACAGTCGGCCCATTTGTGGTCCGTTAACACGTTGGGCCGTTTTGATAGCATCATGAAATACGGCCTATTAACGATGGCCCATTATGGTCGGCCCATGAAGGGACGATTCCAATTCTAGCCCGTTTACGACCATAATGAGGCCTGTTATTGGCCCATGTTTGGCCAATCGATCACTGCCCGTATAAGGCCCATTGATGATACGCCCCGTAGAAGGCCCATTGTTTCTGCGGCCCGTAGAAGGCCCATTGTTTCTACGGCCCGTGGAAGGCCCACTGTTTATACGGCCCGTAGAAGGCCCACTGTTTCTACGACCCATAGGTGCAGTGTCACTACAGTAAATATTAGCCCATGGTTATTATGGCCTAGATTTAAAAAACAGGTTGTTACAGCCACTAGCAAACCGCAGAAAAAGAACTGCACTGACTACACGCAAACAAATAAACAAGACAACAAGGAAATAAATAAGCAAGCAACTTACACTAGGCTATCATGGCTATTACACATATTACATCCACTGGGCATCAAAGTTCGCCATCAGTGCAAATATAGGGAACACAACAGCATATAAACGCCGCAGCAAAAGAAGTCCAGAACTGAAACCACTTCAGAAGAGCTCAACCAACAATATCCTGGGTACCCATAATGCTGGCAAGATGCTTAGCAAGATTATTAACTTTCTCTTGTTTGGCGCTTAAGTCCTCCAGCGCCTGCTGTTGCACCATAAAGTATGCATCTGAATTCTGCAGGGACTTCCTCAGTCCTTCGGCTTCCTGTCGCATAACATCTGATCGATGTCTTTCAACTTGAAGTTGAGACTCACGAAGCCGAACTGATTCAGGCAACTAGTTCGAAGAGCTGTTGTCAGCAGTGGTAGCCAGTAACTCGAACACTACATCAAGATAGGACTTTGGGGTTGTCTCAGTGTCCTCAATATAGTTTTTATCAGCTTTCTTGGAGACCAACAGGGAAGTCTCACTATCTTGAACCTTATATGCATTACTTCCTTTACCATTGCATAACAGGGTACTCTTCTCCAATATTTTATCCGCGTTCTAAAAGGGAAACAAACAAACACATCTCAGGTTTACAATGTAGTATATGAAACTCATTTTGGTAAACCAGTTCAGTAGTAAGGTGGATAGGATAACAGCATGAAACAAACATATATCTATGTAGTATGGTCACTGTATGGTCTATATCATTCTAGTTTGTGTTGCCAAATCAAGATAGATACAGTTCGAATGATATCTATTTAAGACAAAGCATCATAGACAGAATATAAGTGTGGGAAACTACACAACAATAACAACACTTGTAATGTGCATGGCATGAGAACATAACTATTTATTCAATTGAAACTGAAATCAACATAGAGCAAGTTACAACAGCAAACAGCCAAACACGTTGAAGAAACAGGTTTAAAACATACCTGTTGCGCCATTGGAGTTTCAATTGCATCCTTCAAATTTGAAATTGGTTGGTATCAGTAAATACAGTGATGCAAGAGCAAAGTAGTATGAACCATAGCTACGGAACCTGACTTGAGAACAATTCTTCTTCTGCTTTAAGCATTGACTTCGGGTTTGGAGTGTTGGTCCTCGTGATTTGGGCACTGCAGTTGCCTTACTAACTGCTCGTGTTTGGGTGCTCTGTGGTGGAGATGGTGTTGTGTCAACGGGAACTGAGTGTCTATCTGCTGGGGTTGGGGTTAGAAGGGGTGCAGCTGGTTCTCTGTCCAACTGGGTAGGGGTACAATCTGCATGAGTGTGGGTCATGTGTGGTGGGGCTGATTCTTAGGCAAGTACAACCGTGGTTCTATCTGCATCGACAGGTAGCACGATCTTTTCTGAAGACCGTGTTTTTACTCCCACAGATACTGCCATCACTCCCTCCAATTGAAATGGCTGATAAACAAGAAAAGTAATTGAATGTGCAACCATTGTAAGATAGACAGGTGCAATGGATAGTAAGGAAGAAAACAGGGCATGAAATAATTCACATTTATGTTGTCTAAGCAAACAGAATAGCAGGACATAATTTCACATATATGATGGCTAATTAAACATGATAGCATGACACAATTTCACATGTATGATGGCTAACTAAACAGGATAGATGACATACTTCAAAATATGATGACTATGTAAACAGGATGACATGATATAACTATATGATGTGTCTATTAAAGTGGTTGGCATGCCATAAATCACAAACATGCCATTGATGGAAACATGATGGCATGATATAATTCACGGATAGAATGACATAATTTAAAATGTGATGACTATGTAAACAGGATGAGATGATATAACTATATTATGTCTTTAGAAAATGGGTTGGCATGCCATAATTCAGATACATGCTGTCAATGTAAACATCATGGCATGACATAATTCAAATATATGATTTATATACTAAGGAAGTGAGTGGAGGGCAATTGCATATATGATGTGTCAACTAAGGAGATGGCATTCAATATTGTGTATATGATGTAAAAAATAAGCATTGCAATACAACATATGCATTATATGAGTAATATAACCCTGCCAAGTTTGAGCATACACCTCAGGGGGATAATAGGACTGGTCATCTGCCTCTGAATCCTCCTCTGAAGAGCTATCGGTAACCAACAAGATATCTGCTTCAGCAGGTAGCATTGTCTGCTCTGAAGACCTTGTTTTCACTCCAGATTTCTCCATCACCAATTCAAATGGCTGATGCATAGGAAGAGAAGTTGAATATACAAACATTGTCGACAAAAGCAATGAGAAATACCAAAAAAGGACGGCGTGATATAATTCACATATATGACGCTTGCCTAAACATCATGGCATTGCATAATTCACATACATAATGCCTTGCAACAAGATAACATTGCATAATTCACATATATAATGTCTTGCAACAAGATGGCATTGCATAATTCATATATATGGTAATTAGACACTAAACAGGTGGCATTCACACAAAGCATGTCTAAACTAAGCAAATGACATAGCAATTCAAGATACCATACGGACGATATGAGTAACATAACCTTGCCAAGTTAGGGCATGCACCTTAGGGGGGGAAATATGACTGGTGATCTGTCTCTGAATCCTCCTCTGAGGAGCTATCGGTAACCAGCAAGACACGCGCTTCGTCAGATAACATTGTCTGCTCTGAAGACCTTGTTTCCACTCCAGATTTTTCCATGACCGTGTCGAATCGCTGATGCACAGGAAGAGTAATTGAATGTACTAAAATTCTTGACAAATTTAACACATAATAAAAAAATAATGGCATGATATAATTCACATATAAGATGACTGGCTAACCAGGGTGGCATTGCAAAATTCACATATATGATGCCTGGCTAGACAAGATGGCATTGCATGATTCACATATACGATAAAGAAACAAAACAGATGGCATTGGCACAAAGCATGTCTAAACTAAGCAGATGACATCTTTAATGTATACAGTAAGCAATGCAAGGCACCATATGCATGATATTACCAACATCAGCATGCCAAGTTAGAGCGAAGACCTCATGGGGTAAATAGGAGTGGTCTTCTCCTTCTGAATCCCCCTCAGAACAGTTATCTTCCTCTGGATTACAATCCAAAATGGGTGGAGGGGGGCTGCCTTTGCGACCACCATGGAACGACGTCTGCATGAAATTTTATTGCCACGCAAGGCTCGTCTCTTTTGCTCTACATGATCAGTTCCATTGTGTACAATAACTGGCATGCATAGGAATAAAACATAGTGAGATTATGTAAGGAGTGCATGCACAAATCCAGAGTGATGGTAGCAAACTGTGGATAGACCCAAAACCAATGATAGCAGGCAGATAATAGCTTTAGTTAAAAAATACAGATAATGGCTCCTTTAATTTTTGTTTGCACCCAACATGAAACTCATAGTAGACACCGGAGATTAAGCAGATACTAGACAGATAGTACTGATTGCTTCCCCAATATGTACCCCACAACCATTTAAAAACTCAAGTTTCAGCATTCGTTTGGACCTGACTCAGAGTGTAATAGGTGAACACGACGATAATGTAGCATGTCATCATATTAAGCGACGCATAACATAAGCAGACACGGAAGAGTGCAACCTCTCTTGCGGACCCATGTAGTCCTCAAGGTCATCTGCTCAGTTGATGATGGTAATGCAGTTGTCGTGGCTGCCGGCGGCGGGGAAGAAGATCTGAGGCGGTGAAAGATAGTCTGGAGAGCGGATCCCTGCTGGGGTGAACCCTTCCATCGTTGGAGCAGCTGAGCTGGGGTGGAACACAGCGCCGCAGGAGCAGGACAAACCACACAAGGTTTTCTTTGACATATATCTGTAACAGAAGTAATTGAGTAAGGGCTTGTTTGAATTTGAGGATTCTAACAATGCAGGGATAGGAAATAAACAGGAATAGGATAGGAATGCACGTGCAAAATAGAGAATTTAAAAACACAGGATTTCTGCCAATCTAGGTGTTTGATTCACAACAATTGGAAGATCACAGGATGCAAAAAAGCATGGTGAGATTAAGTCAAACCACAAGAAAATGTATGGTTATAATGCTATTATGCGACTATCTCTTAGTCTTGTGCTTGATGAATAGGAATATGAAAAGGAGGAGAAGTGGAAATTAGAATTCCTACGGTTTTTATTTCAAGGAGACACTAAAGGAACAAATCCTACAGTTTTCCTTTGCTCCATTCCTTTGCACCAAATTCATGAAAAGTAGTACCATAGGAAACTTTCCAATTCCTATGTTTTTCATTCACTTTTCCTTTCAAGCACTGGCGATTCTAGTAGGCAGGCTTGAGCAAGGAAAATCCTACACTAAAAAAATGTTTTTGTGCTACTTCTATTACTTTGGACCCAGGACACTACCATACTAGCTCAACTCCCAGGCCCATCGACAAATGCACAGCTCAAACGCGCAGACATAAATAATGATGGCGTTCAAGAGATTCCATCACGGATAGCTAAGTTGCCTGGTACCTCACTTCTTGTCATATAGTAGGATAAAATAATCGTAGTTCCCGTTACTACGAGTGCCAAGTGGACAATATATATAACATGTAGAGTAAAAAAGAGATGCAACAAGTGTACAACCTCTTTGGAGAAGCCATGTCAATCTCAGTGTGATTGGGTTGGCCGGTGAGGATGCTTCGGCCGACTTTGCTGTCGGAGGAGGGGAAGAAGATATTAGGCGTCTGGAGATGCAGCCCGAGGTACTGCTCTGCTGTGATGGAGGGTTTCGTCGTTGGAGCAGCTCCGGTGAGTTGTACGACGCCGAGGCTGAAGCAGAACAAGAGAGACAACGAACAACGTTAACCTGAGTGGAATTCTAATAGCATCTCCAATACATGATGTAAAATACATAACCACAAAGTGCTAGATGTAAAATACGTCAACCGCTCATCTCTGAACTTAACTGACAAAACTGAACTTAACTGTCGAAACTGAATTTTGCTGTCGAAACTAAATTTTGCTGTCGAAACTGAATTTTGCTGTCGAAACTGAACGCACTAGCAAGGTGAGGCTACACGCCAGTCGATTTTGCAGCCGTTGGATATGAAATCAATGGCCTGCGGTTCATCTTCAACCTCCACCCCCCTGAGCCGCCAGCCACCACCGGCCAAACAGCAGCCCCCCGCCACCCACGTCTGGCGGTGTGCCGCCCCGCCCGCCCCGAAAACACTCCCCATCGCCGGTCCGCCGCCGCCTCGGCCATCCCTCTAGGCCCCCCATGCCGAGCATTTTCTCCGGCGATCCCCACGCCACTGCCCCGCCAATGCCCCGCCACCGTCGGCGACCACCGCCCCCATCCTGAACCCTAAGATAGATAGTGGGGTACCTCTCCAGCGAGCCCCCCTCCCCGCTGCAGCTGGTTCTTCCTTCACCCTGGCAAGCCCACCCCTTGGAAATCGACTGACCCAAAAGTTGATTCAGTCGACTGAAGTGTAGCCAAATCGGAGCAGCATCGCAAGCAAGAGCAAGAGCGAGAGCAGCAGCGCGAGAAGAGCAATAGCAAGAGCAGACCAGGCAGGCGACTGAGAGCAGGAGCAGAGCAGCAGCGCGAGCGAGAGCTAAAGCAGCAGCAGCTCCTACTGATGTGGACGGCGCCGCCGAGGGAGCGACGCTGTGGAGGAAGTGGCCGGCGACGCCGCCGTTGATGGAGCCGCGCCGTGTCGGCTCGGGACCGAGCGCCGGCAGCACCGTGAGATCGAATCAAGAAGAAAATGCGGCGATTAGTGTACAACCTCTTTGGTGGCGCCGATTAGGCCGCAGCTTCATCCAAGGAAACGGTGATGATGATGCTCTTCCGGTGGTGCAGGTGAAGACAGCGGTGTGGTAATGGAGGTGGCGCGAAAGACGAGGGGAACATCGGGGCAGCTCCTTGGAGGTGGAGGACGGGGTGGCTGAACCGGCGGGACGATGAGATCGACGACGGATCCTCATCCAGTACGGTGGATGAGGGACGTCGAGGTGTTGCTGTGGACGATGTCGCCGGGGAAGAAGCTCCGGCTGGGTGGCGGACGGAGCAGGGTGTGGGGTTTCATCGCGGGTTTTCACGGCCTCGGTGTACGAATGGGTGGGCAGATGGGATGGCAGTGGGGAACCATGGCTTAGAGACGCGCTTGTCTGAAATGTGGGGTAAGTTACGAAAGTACCCCCCACCAATTTGAGGCGGTTCTTTCTGTTCAGGGGTACCACAGGCATTTCGCGTGTCGGGATTTCACAGGAGGTGGGAGTTTTCGCGCACGTTGTAATTTCGGAATAGCAAGGCGCGGGTTGAGATGGAGGGATTTGTCGGAGCACAACGAGACAAAGATATATCTTAAATATTTTGGGCTAACAAGGCGCGGGTTGAAGAGGCGGGAGTTTCGCAGCACGATAGACAGAGACGCTAGCTTCAATTTTCGGCATAACAAGGCGCGGCTTGAAATTTCGAAAGAACAAGCTTAACGTGTACCCCAAAAAAAGAAAATTTGCACCTCAACATGCACAACACACACACAAACACCATTTAGACTAGAGTAAGGTACGCGTGCATTGCACGCATGATATTTGGCAACCAAATTATGAATAAATAACACATTATAGCATGCAAGCTTTGAGTCATATATGCATGATGTAGATGTTCGTTTAATTCTTATCACTACTAGAATCAGCTACTTTGCCATCTGCCAGATCTTTGTCGTCCGCTAGCGGACGGCGAAGAAGCTCTTTGCCATCAGCTACCGAAAAGCAGACGACAAAGAAAGAGCTGACAGTAAAGAAGGTCTTTGCCATCAGCCATCTCTTTGTCGTCCGCTAGAGGACGGCAAAGAATGTTTGCCGTCCGCTAGCTGACGGCAAAGAGGGAGGTGGCACCCGCCAACAAGAAAACTTAACGTCTCCCTTCTTTGCCGTCCGCAGCAGATGGCAAAGATAGAACAAAAGCTGACGGCAAAGGCACGGCGGACGGCAAAGGCTAACCTAACTAACGACCG
>NC_041387.1:272541663-272545786 GCF_002162155.2 Triticum dicoccoides | reverse complement strand
CACCCACGCCCTGACACCACACCCCGACACCACACCCCGACACCCAGACCCCGACCCCACACCCCGACACCCCGACCCCCTAACCCCGTGAGCCCGTCATTGATTATAGTGATGATGATGATTATGCATTTATTGGTGATACTGATCGAGATTATTATTGTACTTGATGATGATACACTTAAGTGATGTGCATATTATTATTCATGTCGGTATTTTTTTTGCCGTTGTACTAATTTCGTTTACTCTTTGTCATGGCAGGTGTTGGAAGATGGTGGGCGCTGGTCGGGAGCGCTCCGAGGACCCTTCTTCGTCGGCGCGTGCGACGAGGTCTTCCATTCCACACGCACCTCTCCGTCGAGCGTTGCTGGACAGTATTGCGACACCAAAAGGCCCTTCTTCGTTGACCGCGGTGCCGAGCAGGGGACAAGGTAAGAAGAAGAGAGCAGCTGGAGCACGTGGTCGCGGGAGAGGAGGTAGGGTGACTGCGAGGGCGCCCTCCTCGCCGCCACCGCCAGCTGTTTCACCTGAGCACGTGACTGCTAGGGTGGACTCTTTCGAGGAGGAGGCTACACGGACTCCGGTCCACGAGCCTCCGGTCCATGGGCCTTCGGGCCACGAGAGTTAGGCCCACGAGGCCCCGGAGGAACACACGTCTGGATGGGGTACCTGGCCGGATGAGCCTGAGGGGCCGAGTCGCCATGCTTATGATGGCAGGGAACCGACTAATATTGACAAGGAAGGGGGCACCGTCTACCAGCGTGGTGCTACACGGCTCCCGGACGTGTCGGCGACTCACGAGCAGAGGTGATTGATTTTCCCTGATGGGGAGAGGTAAGTGCATTTAATCTTTTTGTGCCCTTCTGCATTCATGTTTCTTCAAATATCTAATGCGTTGGCCTTGTCATGCTGCATGGGTTGGGGCCACCATCATAGTGTCCGCCGGCCCAACTACGTCCTTGGAGTTCTTTGTCGGAAAAATTACCCAGGGTTTGTTACGTTACCTGGTGAGGGTCGGCTTCCAGAGCTTGGATTGAGTTGGGAGCACCACTTGGCTGCCTCGGCCCCGCCGGGTGAGATTATCGACGGTGTCTTGTGCAAGACGAGGGCAGACGTGGTGATTAGAAAGTTCTGGGTAATTCCTCCTTTACACAATTAAAAATCTTCAACTAGCTAGTTATTAATTATACTAATCAATATTGTCTCATTTGATTGCAGACATTCTACAGGTGTGAGGAGGTATACGAGGAGGAGGCAGCAAATGTTATCGATAACGTCTGCAAGCGCCTACTACAGAACTTACGGCCTCAGGCTCGGGTGCAGGCCGTTCGAGACTACTACGCCGCGCGTGGTATCAAGAAGACCAAGCCGACGTGCCGCGAGAAGTTCTTGAGTAAGGATGAGTACATGAAGGTAATCCTTAAGGCCTTGTACTTTACTTCCTTCATTTAGTAATTCGTAGCCGTAGCGCTCAAGTTTCTATTTCCTAACTTAGGCCCCTCCGAGATGGTGTGCGGATCGGATGGATTGGTGGGAGGTGTTGGTCAATGAGTGGTGCTCAAAAGAATGGCGAGCCCTCCACAACGAGGCCAAGGACAAACATGCCCAAATGGAAGGTGTGCCACACCATCAAGGCAGCTCCAACTTATATCAGTATGGGTGGAACTGGGTATGTGGTTTGCTTCATGAATCATGCAATTCGTTCATCATGCTAGCTTTCAGCCCTTTAATTACTAATTTTCTTTGTTTCTCTCTTTCAGAGACGCTACAATAAGGCGGATAAGGTGCCAGAGGTGTACGACCTGTATGCCATGGCCCACACTGGCTCTTACAAGAAAGTCAAGGCATTCTCTGTGTCTGACCTCGATGATCCAAAAAACTTCACCAACATCTCCTCCCACGACAAGCTCGTGAAATATAGAGATGGGGGAAGGCGAGGAAAGGGGAGGACTTTAACCCGAGCCAGGGTCCCATTGATACCGAGCTGCTGATGATATCTGGTGGCGGGAGGTCCCATGGCTCCATAGCCATGGGAGATGGACTTATCCGTTGTCCTAGCACTCTCCCGGAGATCGAGGCGCGCCAGTCGAGCTCCGCTCCTGAGATAAGGCCTCGTGAACGGCCAGTCCAACTCGCCTTCAAGGTTAGTTATACGTACTCAGCTATCTTTCTCCATTACATTGTATGCGCTTCCATCAATGATTACAAATGGTAACGAGGAGTGGTGTTGCAGGCTGCTATACAAAGTGAGAGAGATAGAACGGAGAAACTTCTGGCGGAGGCGGCGGAGAGGCAGCGGGAGTTGGAGGAGAGGACAACAAAGATGTTAGAGGAGGAGAGGGCATGGAATGACATGCAGGCAAGGGCCATGTACGAGCTCCTTATGGTATGTTTTTTCTACACATTAGCCAAAACATTCATGTAGTGTTTGTCTCATTACTAACTAGTATGATTGAGTCGTCAAAACCAAATGTGCAGTCTGTGTGCGAGAAGTCCTGTCAGACTGCTCTGCCGATGCCGGTGATTGCTCCTGGGACCACGGTCAGTTTAATTTGAATGGACATTACTTGCTAGTCTTAACATTTGAGTGTCATCATGCTAACGAGACATTGGAAATGATCTTTGGTGCAGCGTAACTCCAGACAAGCATCGCACGATCCTTCTCCAGCTACCGGCACGAGCCACCCCGCTACAACACCTCCATGATCACGGTAAGTGTCTCTAGTGTTTTGCTTAACAAATGCATAAATACCAAGACTTAGCTTTATTTCCTCCAATATGCTTACCATAATGACTTAGAGTTAGCTTCTTTTCCTCCAAAATGACATAATAAGCTTACTAACCTCCAAAACCATCCATCTTACCTAGGTTAGCTCTAAAATGATGCATTTTACCCAAGTTGGCTCTAAAATGACCCATTTTACGTAGATTAGCTCATAAACGATCCATTTCACCTAGGTTAGCTCCAAAATGACCCATCTTACATAGGCTAGCTCCAAAATGACCCATTTTACCTAGATTAGCTCATAAATAATCCATTTCACCTAAATTAGCTCTCAAATGATCCATTTCACCTTAGTTAGCTCAAAAACGATCCATTTCACCTTAATTAGCTAAAAAACGATCCATTTCACCTTACTTAGCTCATAAACGGGCCATTTCAACTAAGTTAGCTCATAAATGATCCATTTCACCTAAGTTAGCTCAAATACGATCCATTTCAACTTAGTTAGCTCAAAAACAATCCATTTCACCTTAGTTAGCTCATAAATGACCCATTTGAACTAAGTTAGCTCATAGATGATCCATTTCACCTTAGTTAGCTCATAAACTACCCATTTCAACTTAGTTAGCTCATATATGATCCATTTCACCTAAGTTAGCTCATAAATGACATATACTTCTTGTTCTAGTCTTCTTCTTCTAGTCACCTATTTCTAACTTTCTTATTTGCCATTTTGCAGATTTCATTCACTTCATGAAAGCTAGCTTGCTATGATGGAGTTCTTGTTTTTTCTTTGATGAAACTTTGCATTGTATCTAGCTTGCTATGATGGAACTTGCTATATTGATCAAACTTTGCACTGTAATATGTATATGGATGGAACTTGCTTATGTATGAATGGATGAAACTTAATTATGTGCTGGATATATATGTGATATGTTTGCTGTTAAATAGCCCTGTGAAATATATCTATATATGTCATATATATTTGCTGTGAAAATTGTTGGATTTAGAAAAAACAAAAAAAAGAGCCAATATACACGCTCTTTGCCATCTGCCACCGACGGCAACGACCTCTTTGTCGTCTGCCGCGGACGGCAAACAGGACACATGGCAGCCAACTTTGTGTCCGCTAGTGGACGGCAAAGAAGCTCTTTGCCATCAGCTACCGAAAAGCAGACGGCAAAGAAAGAGCTGACGGTAATGAAGGTCTTTGCCATCAGCCATCTCTTTGCCGTCCGCTCGAGGACGGCAAAGAATGTTTGTTGTCCGCTAGCTGACGGCAAAGAGGGAGGTGGCACCCGCTAACAGGAAAACTTATCGTCCCCGTTCTTTGCCATCCGCAGCAGACGGCAAAGATAGAACAAAAGCTGAGGGCAAAGGCGTGGCGGACGGCAAAGG
>NC_041387.1:272504853-272539985 GCF_002162155.2 Triticum dicoccoides | reverse complement strand
ACCCCCTAACCCCGTGAGCCCGTCATTGATTATAGTGATGATGATGATTATGCATTTATTGGTGATACTGATCGAGATTATTATTGTACTTGATGATGATACACTTAAGTGATATGCATATTATTATTCATGTCGGTATTTTTTTTGCCGTTGTACTAATTTCGTTTACTCTTTGTCATGGCAGGTGTTGGAAGATGGTGGGCGCTGGTCGGGAGCGCTCCGAGGACCCTTCTTCGTCGGCGCGTGCGACGAGGTCTTCCATTCCACACGCACCTCTCCGCCGAGCATTGCTGGACAGTATGGCGACACCGCCAGGCCCTTCTTCGTCGACCGCGGTGCCGAGCAGGGGACGAGGTAAGAAGAAGAGAGCAGCTGGAGCACGTGGTCGCGGGAGAGGAGGTTGGGTGACTGCGAGGGTGCCTTCCTCGCTGCCATCCCCAGCTGTTTCACCCGAGCATGTGACTACTAGGGTGGACTCTTCCGAGGAGGAGGCTACACAGACTCTGGTCTACGAGCCTCCGGTCCATGGGCCTTCGGGCCACGAGAGTTCGGCCCACGAGACCCCGGAGGAACACACGTCTGGATGGGGAACCTGGCCGGATGAGCCTGAGGGGCCGAATGGCCATGCTGATTGTCACACCCTAGCTAGTTTATGCATTAGAGTGTTGCATCATATTTACTCTTTCATCAGAAACCTGAAATGGGGATGACAGAACCCCCAGCCCCCTCTGAAACCAACTAGGGTTTACTAAAAACTTTTTCAGTGAACCTGAAATGCCCTTCTAAAATGCCCATCATTTTTGTCTTGGTTCAGAACCTCTGCCAAAAGTGATGCACATTTTCCTAGGCCATCTTAGGGTTTGTGAATTAAATCATAAATATTTGAATTTGGGCATTTAAAATTATATAAAATATTTAAATGCTCAAATATCTCCAAACTAAAATGTTTCATGTTGGAAATAATCCAACTATGGACCAGGAGTGGTTTGGTGATTTTAGGAGTTGCCTAAGTATTTTTATTAATTCAACAAAGTTGCAGAAGTATTAAAAAACAGAAAACAGAGAAAAATAGAAAAACCTTACCTGGCGCCAGCGCCCGGCCCACCTGCCGGCCCAGCCCAGCGCCGCTCCAGCGAGCTGCTTGCCGGCCAGGCAGGCAGGCAGGTGCCCGACGGCGACCGCAGCGCGCGCCATGCACCTGCTCACCGCCTCGCCGCTCCCCTCGCCCGGTGACGTCGTGGATCGCCCTCCCTCTCTCCCCCGAACCCCCAGACACCCCCTTTCCTCTCCAGCTCCTCCCCCTCGCGCCCCCCCAGCCATGGCCGACGCTACCGCCGCCGTGCCTATGTCGTAGCCGCGCTCCCCGCCGCCCGTGCGTCCTCTCGTCGTGTCCAGGAGCTCCGCCGCTGTCCACTTCATCGAGCAAGCCGAGCCCCGAGCGCTCGCAACACCCGAGTCCACTGCAACGACCTCGCCCGAACCGCCGTCGCCGGAGATCCCCTTCAACACCGTCGTCGCTCTGGTTCGTCCCCGGCCGCACCAGGGGCTTCGTCGAACTCCCCGTGATCTTAGCCATCTTCCCCTCTCTTCTTTTCTTGCTCCCGAGCCGTGTAGCGACCTCCAGGAGCTCAACCGCACCCACCACCGTGGAGCTCGTCGCCGACGTGCTCCCGGTCACCCTCCGACCACTCCACGGTGTCCATCATGCTCACCGCGTCAGGTAGCACCTAACTAGCTACTCCCCGCACCTCACCGACCCCCCTAGCGACAAGTTCGACTTCGGCCGAACTCCGGTGGCTGCCAAAGTCGTCGCCGGCGCCAACTCCGGCCACCCCGACCCCAACGGACTCCACCAAGAGCTGCGGCTCGTCCTCAGCTCCACTCCGGTGGTCTCCGCGACCCATTTGGTGGCCGAAACGGCCAAAACCACTTTCGCCGCCGCGTCGGGCTCGACGGCGGCTAAACGCCGGTGCAACCGACCCGGGTTTGACCACGGGTGGGCCCTGGTTGACTCCCCTGAGTCAATGACAGGTGGGGCCCAGCCCTGTTAACTAATTATGATTAGTTTAAATTAATTTTAGTTTAATTAATCACACTGACACGCGGGACCCACTGTCAGGTTTGACCCGGACGTGTCCCGTTGACCTGCTGATGTCACACTGACGTTAGGCTGACGCAGTAATTGATTTTCTGGATTTAATCTAATATAGGAAATTCTAGAATATAGTTTAAACTTCAAAAATTCATAACTTTTATTCTGTAACTCCAAATCAGACAAATTATATATGAAAAATGATCAGAAAAATCCAATCTATCCATCTGTACTATTTTCATGCATGACTAAACAAGTTAACATGATGTTTAATGCAGAACAAGGAAAAACACTTTAAAGGACCATGTTTGGGTTTGAAATTTGAATCTTTGATTCAAATTGGTTCAAACCCTTCTGGTCTTAGTTGCATTAGCCCAACACACTCATATTGCCATGTTTCATGCATGCATCATATTGTTGCACATTGTTTGGTGATGGTTGTGTATCGGTGTTCTTTGCGGCAGGATCTGCCTCCGAGGAGTACCGTGATTACCCTAACGAAGAACCGTATCAGTGCATCGAATCATCAGGCAAGCAACCAACCATTTGATCATATTGATACAATCCCATGTTCTCGCTCCTGCTCTCTTTTACTGCATTAAGACAACGCGTTTCAAACTGCTGTGTGTTACGGTAGTTGAACCCATTTCCTTTGCATGACCTGTCATTGCCACAGTAACTAGATGAAACCCACTAGCATGTGTAGGAGTTGTTTGAGCCATATGTATGTGTTGTTCCTACCTTGCTATGCCTGCTATGCTTAGAGTCGTGTCAGGTCTGGTTCATCTGGGTGATGGACTAGAGTGAAATGATTATGTCGGTAATGAAAGTGGTGTGGTGAACATGATTTGGTAAAGGTATCGATGAGAGGCCATGTAGGAGTACATGGTGGGTTGTTTCATTGAAGCCGACCTTAAGCACTGAGATCTGTATGTGTGATTTAAGATTCAGCTACTACCATGCATTGGGCCCGAAACCAATGGACCCTCTCGACTTCTTATTCACCCTAGTTCTCTGTCCAGGAGTTGCAAGTAGTTTCTGGTGTTTGTAGTATACTGGAGGCCGTGGACAGTGCTGACCGTAGGGGTGGGCTGTGATGCGGTAGGTACGTGGCACGGTGTACCGAATACCCGTTAGGTATCTTGGGAACCCTGTTCACATCGTCTGGGGCTGTGAGCGAAACCTCGGCCGGATCTCCTCATGGATGGAACCCGAATAGGCGATAAACCTGGACTAGAGACTTAGGTGATTAGGTAGGTCATGGCCGACACCCACGTTGGGCTTCCGCTTGAAGGTTGCCGAGTACATGTCGTGTAAACGACGGTATGTGGTGAGAGCGTGTATGAAGAAGTACACCCCTGCAGGGTTATCATGATCTATTCGAATAGCCGCGTCTGCGGTAAAGGACTACTTGGTTGCCTATACAGTTCATAGACAAGTAAATGGAAACTACTAAAAGCCTCAAGATAAGTGTGAGTGCCGAGGATGGCTCTTCCGTAGGAAGACGGAGGTGGATCCTCAGTAGTGTATTGAAGTGGTGATTAGTGGACTCGTGTGCGCAAAACCATTTCAAGTTGGAGTCTCGTAGGATAGTCTAGCCAAGAGTCAAAGCTGGCTTGCTGCAATAACTCCACCAACCCTTCTTGATAATGTGCATGTATGTAGGACCTGATGTAAGTCTTGATGAGTACCTTTGTACTCATGTTGCTATAATCTACATTTTTTATAGAAGATGCTGCAACCCCTTCTGATGGGTTCTTCGTAGACGTTGACATCAATGAGTAGGCTAAGGCCCAGGTGGTGATCCTGAGCTTGTGAAGGACCACGTAGTATAGCTAGGCTTTCCAAGCCTCTTTTATTTTACTAGTTGTCTGTACCCAGACAAGTTACTTCCGCTGCTGGTTTGTATGACTGTATGACTTGAATGCTGGGTCGTGTGACCCGTATCTATGTGTATGTTATGTATGGCTCTCTGAGCCTTAAATAAAGTACTTGTGTCGTAGAGTCATGTTGTGATGCCATGTTGTATTTGCACATATCGAGCATATTGTGTGTATGTTATTGAAATGCTTGGTATGTGTGGGATCTGACTATCTAGTTGTTTATCTTTAGTAGCCTCTCTTACCGGGAAATGTCTCCTAGTGTTACCGCTGAGCCATGGTAGCTTGCTACTGCTCTGGAACACTTAGGCTGGCCGACATGTGTCCTTCTTCGTTCCTGTGTCTGTCCCTTCGGGGAAATGTCACGCATTGAGTACCGGAGTCCTGTTAGCCCGCTACAGCCCGGTTTACCGGAGTCCTGCTAGCCCAGTGCTACAGCCCGGACCCACTTGCTGATGACCGACACGTTCGATGCTGGGTCATGGATGCCTGTCCCTGTAAGTCTGTGCCACTTTGGGTTTACGACTAGTCATGTCAGCCCGGGCTCCTTATCATATGGATGCTAGCGACACTATCATATACGTGAGCCAAAAGGCGCAAACGGTCCCGGGCAAAGGTAAGGCGACACCCGTGGGGATACCGTGCGTGAGGCCGCAAAGTGATATGAGGTGTTACAGGCTAGATCGATGTGACATCGAGTCGGGGTCCTGACAGCGTTGGCATCAGAGCCGGACTGCCTGTAGGTTCTCCAAGCCAAACTGGTCGATGTTGAGTCTAGAAATTCTTTAGTTATATGTAGGGGAATTGTTTGTGGGTTGGAACGTAAGGCTCTTTTTACTCCTTTATCTTATGACATTCTGATCTGAGTCAGTCTATTCTTCCACCGGGGGTTAAGGAATTAGGATCTATTCTCTCTATCAGGTTCATGTGTTACTAATCAACAGTACCTTATAGGTTTGATGGATACAAGCCTAGTTCAGTTCTACTACCACATTATGTTGTTAGGATGGACTCAGAACTTTGATATGATGATGTTGAGTGTGTGTGAAATCCTTTGTCAAATGTCTCAAAATCCTTCTTGAGCATTTACAGCTGTTATGCTGCCGAAATTTTGCTAGAAATTCTAATGCCTTTGCATTATGGTTGTGCTTTCAGATGGCCACTCGCGACCTCAATCAAGTGGTTCGCCTGACTCGATGCCTAGATGTACCCGGCCTAACTGCCATGTTGGTCAGGGTAGTGACTGAGGCTGGATACCGTTGGTATCCCGAGTACACGGTCGAAGAGCAATTTCGAGACTTTAATCAAAGCCAGTATCTCTGCACTGTCAGGATATTTCCATCTTATCCTGGATCCACCGAGCCCCTTCACTGCTCCTATGGACTCGGGGTTACTATTGAGATGGCTGTGCAGGACGCCGCCTACTCTATGATGACCATCATGCGAGTCAGGTCTGGCCTATTTCGGGACTCTGATTTCCGGTATATGCCAGGATCACTTCCGGGAGCACAAGGGTATCTTCAGGCTATCTATGCTGACCCCACCCAGGAGGATTCACGGACTCGCACCACTGCTGAGATGCTCGAGGATAAGGACCGTGAAAATCGGGCCTTGAGGCTAGAGCTCTTCAATACCCGTGCTGTCCATTGGGCCATGTTGACTCGGTTTGCACCGGCGGTGCAAGCTGGATATTCGGATATGCGCGATCTCTATCCTGTGAGATCTGCTTTGCCAGACGTGATGGGTTGGCGTGATGTAGGAGGCATCACCCCACCTCGCGGTCCCCGCAGGCCACCGTCTGTTGGTCCAAGACCTCATCCTAGCCCCTATGGTCCACAAGCTCCGCGATATCGTCTGTTCCCGGATGATCATGTTGAGCTTCCAGGCTATGGAGGTGATTTCTATGAGAACTACTACGGATTGGTCTGAGTTAGTGGTAGTATCACTAGTTCGCACTAGCTGTGTCGTCTATCGACCCCCGTGACTCGTGGGATATGACCAAGTTTGTACTCTTTCCGGAGGTGTAGAAAAATAATGTATAGGAGCTTGGGATGCCTCCGATGAGATGTAATCCTCTTTTCACCGTAATAGTACCTTGTTTGGTCTTGTACTAAACCTTGTATGGTGTGTATGACGATGGAATAAAGAAGCAGTTTCTGTATCTACCATGTCATACGGATGATCATCTTGCATTCCAAGTTATTCCTTACATTTTGTATCCTATGTCGGAATCTTATCATTCTGACTAAATCATTGTCTTGTTTACCTAGGATGGTCAACACGCGCACTAACCCTGCTCCTCAAGAGCAGGCCGAAGGCAGTGAAGTCAGGAATGCAAATCTGCCTCATCCTCCTTCCCTAGCCGAGGTTATGATGGAAGCCGAAAGAAACAAGCG
The DNA here is from genome assembly GCF_002162155.2 of Triticum dicoccoides. Taxonomy (NCBI): domain Eukaryota; kingdom Viridiplantae; phylum Streptophyta; class Magnoliopsida; order Poales; family Poaceae; genus Triticum; species Triticum dicoccoides. The sequence continues at coordinate 272,533,617 of NC_041387.1, read as the reverse complement.
GGAGACCAACCGTTTGTTGGAGCGTATTGAACAGAACACAGCACACCATCAGAGGACTAACGTGGCGTCACTCAGTGATTTCATCAAGTTACATCCACCCACGTTCCACCACTCCGTCGAGCCTCTCGACGCTGATGACTGGCTTCGCAGTATTTCTCACAAACTGCGCTCCGCGCTAGTAGCCGAGGCTGACAAGGTCACCTTTGCTGCATATCATCTTGAAGGCCCCGCCAGTCTATGGTGGGAGAATTATGGAGGTATGCGCCCAGCGGGCCATGTCACTACTTGGGCTGAATTCAGCGAGGCTTTCCGTGAACATCACATTCCGGAGGGTCTCATGGACCGGAAACGTGAGGAATTTTGCAGTTTCACTCAAGGCCGACTCTCTGTGGATGCTTACAGCAGGGAGTTTGGTAACCTCGCATGATATGCAACTGAGGAAGTTTCTACTGATGCTAAGAAGCAAGCAAGGTTCCGTAAGGGACTTAGTCCTGAGCTTCGCCGCGACCTCCGTCTGCATGAGTGCACATCTTTTCAGAAGCTTGTTAACAAGGCCATCAGTGCTGAGACTGGTCAGACTGATTATGATGCAACACGCAAGCATGGCCGTAACGTGGGTTCCTCATCCGGTGCTGGTCCTCAGAAGCGCCGCGTGTGGGTGCCCAACACTGCCCTGCCACCCAGGTTCACACCGAGGCCATCCTTCCAGGCGCCTCGGCCCGTTCAACAGTCTGCACCAGCCAAGCCCTATGGTGGTCCAACCAACAATGCTCCTCCACGTACCAGTTCTGTGACTTGCTTTAACTGTGGGGAATCTGGCCACTATATGCGCGAGTGTTCCCAGACCAACCCCAACCAATCTGCTAAAACTGTTGGCCGTGGCAAGCCGACAGGAAAAGTGTTCCACGCCAAGACGGCCACCGCTACACGTGGCCATGTCAACTGTATCTCTGCCGAAGAAGCTCAAGAGGATCCCAACGTCGTTCTCGGTACGCTACTTGTTAATTGCCACCCGGCATCTGTTCTTTTCGATACAGGAGCATCTCATTCATTTATATCCGAGAGCTATGCTCGTCTGCATAACACCGCATTCTGTGACATGCCATCCTCTATGGTAATTCAAACTCCGGGATCCAAATGGCAAACTTCTAGAGTAAGCCATGGAAACGAAATCCAAGTTGACAGACTTGTTTTTCTCGCATCTTTGATAGCCCTTAAATCTTTGGATATTAATATCATCTTGGGTATGGACTGGATGTCAGCTCATCATGCCCAAGTTGATTGCTTCTCTAGGACTGTTCAACTCACCCATCCCTCGGGGAAGATAGTCAATGTCTTGACCCGAATAGCCAAGCGACAGTTATATTCTCTTAACGCCAGCCCTTTGCCAGACCTTGAGGACGTCCCGGTAGTCCGTGACTTCCCGGATGTCTTCCCAGAGGAATTGCCAGGTGTTCCACCTGACAGGGATGTTGAGTTCGTAATAGACCTTATTCCAGGAACCGTCCCGATTGCTAGAAGACCCTATAAGATGGCACCACTAGAACTAGCCGAGCTTAAGAAACAACTCGATGAGTCCTTGAAAAAGGGTTTCATCCGACCTAGTTCATCTCCATGGGCTTGCCCCGTCCTCTTCGTTAAGAAGAAGGATGGTACGGACCGGATGGTTGTAGATTATCGACCTGTCAATTTGGTCACAATCAAGAACAAATATCCGCTTCCCAGGATCAACGACCTGTATGATCAGCTCGCTGGATCCTCAGTCTTCTCCAAAATGGATTTGAGGTTGGGCTACCATCAAATCAAAATCAGGAATGGGGACATTCCTAAAACGGCCTTTGTTACTCGTTATGGCCAATACGAGTACACCGTCATGTCCTCCGGTTTAACCAACGCTCCAGCCACCTTTTCTCGGTTAATGAACTCAATCTTCATGGAGTATTTGGATAAATTCATCGTGGTTTACCTCGATGATATACTCATCTACTCCAAGAACGAGGAAGAACATGCCGAACATCTAAGGCTAGTGTTGAAGAAACTTCGAGAGCATCGCCTTTATGCCAAATTTTCTAAATGTGAATTCTGGTTGTCAGAAGTGACCTATCTGGGTCATGTAATATCTGGTAAAGGTATTGCTGTTAACCCCGAGCGAGTTCAAGCCGTCCTTAATTGGACTCCACCTGAATTGGTCAAGCAAGTTCGGAGTTTTCTGGGCTTAGCGAGCTATTGCCGTCGCTTTGTCGAAAATTTCTCCAAAGTTGCTAAACCTCTAACCGAACTCCTCAAGAAAGATAAAAAGTTCGAATGGACCCCACAATGTGAGCACAGCTTTCAGGAACTGAAAAGACGCCTGAATTCTGCTCCCGTACTGGTACCGCCAGACTTCTCCAAGGACTTTGTTATCTACTGCGACGCCTCGCGACAAGGACTAGGTTGCATTCTCATGCAAGATCGACACGTAATTGCTTACGCTTCACGACAATTGCACCCACATGAGGAGAATTATCCTACTCATGATCTAGAGCTTGCAGCCATAGTCTATGCACTTAAGACCTGGCGACATTACCTCCTCGGTAATCGTTGCGAAATATTCACTGATCACCAAAGTCTAAAGTACATCTTCACCCAACCGGATTTGAATCTCAGGCAAAGACGTTGGGTTGAGTTGATCACAGACTTCGACTTAGGAATAACCTACACCCCAGGGAAAGCCAACGTCATGGCTGATGCACTAAGTCGTAAATCTTATTGTAACAACCTGATGTTACAACAAAGTCAACCGTTTCTCCATGAGGAATTTCGGAAGCTTAACCTTCACATTGTTCCTCAAGGTTTTCTTTCCACCGTGGTGGCGAAACCTACCCTTACGGATCAGATCATCAAAGCACAGAAGGTAGATCCGGGAATTTCCCGCATCAAGAGAAACATCAAGAAAGGAGTTGCGAATTGTTTCTCCATTGATGATCAAGGGGTCGTATACTTCGGGAATCGACTAGTGGTTCCCAAGGTGCGACACCTGAGGCGATTGATCCTTAAGGAAGCTCATGAATCTCCTCTCACCATTCATCCCGGTAGTACCAAGATGTATCAGGACCTACGCCAGAGGTTCTGGTGGACTAGGATGAAGAGAGAAATTGCTCAGTATATTGCTAATTGCGACGTCTGTCGTCGTGTAAAAGCAGAGCATCAACGGCCTGCTGGCACCCTTCAACCCTTAGCTATTCCTGAATGGAAATGGGATAAAATTGGTATGGATTTCAATACTGGTTTTCCCAGGACCAAGAGAGGGAATAATGCTATCTTTGTCGTTGTCGATCGTCTTTCCAAAGTGGCCCATTTCTTACCTGTTCGTGAGAGTATAACTGCTAGTCAATTGGCAGATTTATATATCTCCCGAATCGTGTCTCTCCATGGTGTTCCTTTGGAAATTAACTCAGATCGAGGAAGTCTTTTCACCTCTCGGTTTTGGGAAAGTTTCCAAAATGCTATGGGAACCCGTCTTTCTTTTAGCACCGCTTTCCACCCTCAGTCGAGTGGTCAAGTGGAACGCGTCAACCAGATACTAGAAGACATGCTTCGAGCCTCTGTTATCTCATTCGGAATGGAGTGGGAGAAATGCCTTCCATTTGCCGAATTTGCCTATAACAACAGCTATCAATCTAGCTTGGGTAAAGCCCCTTTTGAAGTTCTCTATGGACGACGGTGTCGAACACCCCTTAACTGGTCAGAAACCGGGGAAGGACAATTCTTTGGCCCGGATATGATTCAGGAGGCAAAAGAGCAAGTTCGCATCATTCATGAAAAGTGGAAAACAGCCCAATCTCGTCAAAAGAGTCAGTATGACCGAAAACATAAGGCTATGACTTTCGAGGTTGACGAGAAAGCTTACCTTCGGGTTACTCCTCTGAAGGGAACCCATAGTTTCAGTATCAAAGGCAAATTGGCTCCTCGTTACATTGGACCTTTTCGCATTCTCGCTAAACGAGGAGAAGTTGCCTACCAGTTGGAACTACCTCCGCATCTCTCCAGAGTCCACGATGTCTTCCACGTTTCTCAACTCAGGCGTTGCTTCTCGGATCCTATCCGTGGAGTGGACCACGAAACGCTTGATCTTCAAGATAATCTCACGTATCGAGAGTACCCCATTCGTATCCTCAATCAGGCCGAGCGTACCACTCGACGTCATAATATCAAGTTTCTCAAAGTTCAATGGTCGCACCATTCTGAGGATGAAGCAACTTGGGAAAGGGAGGATCGTCTTCGACTCGAGTACCCCGCCTTCTTTCCGGAAGAACCCAAATCTCGGGACGAGATTCTTTTGAGTGGGGGTGAGTTGTCACACCCTAGCTAGTTTATGCATTAGAGTGTTGCATCATATTTACTCTTTCATCAGAAACCTGAAATGGGGATGACAGAACCCCCAGCCCCCTCTGAAACCAACTAGGGTTTACTAAAAACTTTTTCAATGAACCTGAAATGCCCTTCTAAAATGCCCATCATTTTTGTCTTGGTTCAGAACCTCTGCCAAAAGTGATGCACATTTTCCTAGGCCATCTTAGGGTTTGTGAATTAAATCATAAATATTTGAATTTGGGTATTTAAAATTATATAAAATATTTAAATGCTCAAATATCTCCAAACTAAAATGTTTCATGTTGGAAATAATCCAACTATGGACCAGGAGTGGTTTGGTGATTTTAGGAGTTGCCTAAGTATTTTTATTAATTCAACAAAGTTGCAGAAGTATTAAAAAACAGAAAACAGAGAAAAATAGAAAAACATTACCTGGCGCCAGCACCCGGCCCACCTGCCGGCCCAGCCCAGCGCCGCTCCAGCGAGCTGCTTGCCGGCCAGGCAGGCAGGCATGTGCCCGACGGCGACCGCAGCGCGCGCCACGCACCTGCTCACCGCCTCGCCGCTCCCCTCGCCCGGTGACGTCGTGGATCGCCCTCCCTCTGTCCCCCGAACCCCCCAGACACCCCCTTTCCTCTCCAGCTCCTCCCCCTCGCGCCCCCCCCAGCCATGGCCGACGCTACCGCTGCCGTGCCTACGTCGTAGCCGCGCTCCCCGCCACCCGTGCGTCCTCTCGTCGTGTCCAGGAGCTCCGCCGCTGTCCACTTCATCGAGCAAGCCGAGCCCCGAGCGCTCGCAACGCCCGAGTCCACCGCAACGACCTCACCCGAACCACCGTCGCCGGAGATCCCCTTCAACGCCGTCGTCGCTCCGGTCCGTCCCCGGCCGCACCAAGGGCTTCGTCGAACTCCCCGTGAGCTTAGCCATCTTCCCCTCTCTTCTTTTCTTGCTCCCGAGCCGTGTAGCGACCTCCAGGAGCTCAACCGCACCCACCACCGTGGAGCTCGTCGCCGACGTGCTCCCGGTCACCCTCCGACCACTCCACGGTGTCTATCGTGCTCACCGCGTCACGTAGCACCTAACTAGCTACTCCCCGCACCTCACCGACCCCCCTAGCGACAAGTTCGACTTCGGTCGAACTCCGGTGGCCGCCAAAGTCGTCGCCGGCGCCAACTCCGGCCACCCCGACCCCAACGGACTCCACCAAGAGCTGCGGCTTGTCCTCAGCTCCACTCCGGTGGTCTCAGCGACCCATTTGGTGGCCGAAACGGCCAAAACCACTTCCGCCGCCGCGTCGGGCTCGCCGGCAGCTAAACGCCGGTGCAACCGACCCGGGTTTGACCACGGGTGGGCCCTGGTTGACTCCCCTGAGTCAATCACAGGTGGGGCCTAGCCCTGTTAACTAATTAGGATTAGTTTAAATTAATTTTAGTTTAATTAATCACACTGACACGCGGGACCCACTGTCAGGTTTGACCCGGACGTGTCCCGTTGACCTGCTGATGTCACACTGACGTCAGGCTGACGCAGTAATTGATTTTCTGGATTTAATCTAATATAGGAAATTCCAGAATACAGTTTAAACTTCAAAAATTCATAACTTTTATTCTGTAACTCCAAATCAGACAAATTATATATGAAAAATGATCAGAAAAATCCAATCTATCCATCTGTACTATTTTCATGCATGACTAAACAAGTTAACTTGATGTTTAATGCAGAACAAGGAAAAACACTTTAAAGGACCATGTTTGGGTTTGAAATTTGAATCTTTGATTCAAATTGGTTCAAACCCTTCTGGTCTTAGTTGCATTAGCCCAACACACTCATATTGCCATGTTTCATGCATGCATCATATTGTTGCACATTGTTTGGTGATGGTTGTGTATCGGTGTTCTTTGCGGCAGGATCTGCCTCCGAGGAGTACCGTGATTACCCTAACGAAGAACCGTATCAGTGCATCGAATCATCAGGCAAGCAACCAACCATTTGATCATATCGATACAATCCCATGTTCTCGCTCCTGCTCTCTTTTACTGCATTAAGACAACGCGTTTCAAACTGCTGTGTGTTATGGTAGTTGAACCCATTTCCTTTGCATGACCTGTCATTGCCACAGTAACTAGATGAAACCCACTAGCATGTGTAGGAGTTGTTTGAGCCATATGTATGTGTTGTTCCTACCTTGCTATGCCTGCTATGCTTAGAGTCGTGTCAAGTCTAGTTCATCTGGGTGATGGACTAGAGTGAAATGATTATGTCGGTAATGAAAGTGGTGTGGTGAACATGATTTGGTAAAGGTATCGATGAGAGGCCATGTAGGAGTACATGGTGGGTTGTTTCATTGAAGCCGACCTTAAGCACTGAGATCTGTATGTGTGATTTAAGATTCAGCTACTACCATGCATTGGGCCCGAAACAAATGGATCCTCTCGACTTCTTATTCACCCTAGTTCTCTGTCCAGGAGTTGCAAGTAGTTTCTGGTGTTTGTAGTATACTGGAGGAAATGGACAGCGCTGACCGTAGGGGTGGGCTGTGATGCGGTAGGTACGTGGCATGGTGTACCGAATACCCGTTAGGTATCTCGGGAACCCTGTTCACATCGTCTGGGGCTGTGAGCGAAACCTCGGCCAGATCTCCTCATGGATGGAACCCGAATAGGCGATAAACCTGGACTAGAGACTTAGGTGATTAGGTAGGTCGTGGCCGACACCCACGTTGGGCTTCCGCTTGAAGGTTGCCGAGTACATGTCGTGTAAACGACGGTAAGTGGTGAGAGCGTGTATGAAGAAGTACACCCCTGCAGGGTTATCATGATCTATTTGAATAGCCGCGTCCGCGGTAAAGGACTGCTTGGTTGCCTATATAGTTCATAGACAAGTAAATGGAAACTACTAAAAGCCTCAAGATAAGTGTGAGTGCTGAGGATGGCTCTTCCGTAGGAAGACGGAGGTGGATCCTCGGTAGTGTATTGAAGTGGTGATTAGTGGACTCGTGTGCGCAAAACCATTTCAAGTTGGAGTCTGATAGGATAGTCTAGCCAAGAGTCAAAGCTGGCTTGCTGCAATAACTCCACCAACCCTTCTTGATAATGTGCATGTATGTAGGACCTGATGTAAGTCTTGCTGAGTACCTTTGTACTCATGTTGCTATAATCTACATTTTTTTACAGAAGACGCTGCAACCCCTTCTGATGGGTTCTTCGTAGACGTTGACATCAATGAGTAGGCTAAGGCCCAGGTGGTGATCCTGAGCTTGTGAAGGACCACGTAGTATAGCTAGGCTTTCCAAGCCTCTTTTATTTTACTAGTTGTCTGTACCCAGACAAGTTACTTCCGCTGCTGGTTTGTATGACTGTATGACTTGAATGCTGGGTCGTGTGACCCGTATCTATGTGTATGTTATGTATGGCTCTCTGAGCCTTAAATAAAGTACTTGTGTCGTAGAGTCATGTTGTGATGCCATGTTGTATTTGCACATATCGAGCATATTGTGTGTATGTTATTGAAATGCTTGGTATGTGTGGGATCTGACTATCTAGTTGTTTATCTTTAGTAGCCTCTCTTACCGGGAAATGTCTCCTAGTGTTACCGCTGAGCCATGGTAGCTTGCTACTGCTCTGGAACACTTAGGCTGGCCGGCATGTGTCCTTCTTCGTTCCTGTGTCTGTCCCTTCGGGGAAATGTCACGCATTGAGTACCGGAGTCCTGTTAGCCAGCTACAGCCCGGTTTACCGGAGTCCTTGTAGCCCAGTGCTACAGCCCGGACCCACTTGCTGATGACCGACACGTTCGGAGCTGGGTCATGGATGCCTGTCCCTGTAAGTCTGTGCCACTTTGGGTTTACGACTAGTCATGTCAGCCCGGGCTCCTTATCATATGGATGCTAGCGACACTATCATATACGTGAGCCAAAAGGCGCAAACGGTCCCGGGCAAAGGTAAGGCGACACCCGTGGGGATACCGTGCGTGAGGCCGCAAAGTGATATGAGGTGTTACAGGCTAGATCGATGTGACATCGAGTCGGGGTCCTGACACTGATGATGGCGGGGAACCGACTGATATTAACGAGGAAGGGGGCACCATCTACCAGCGTGGTGCTACATGGCTCCTGGACGTGCCGGCGACCTGCGAACAGAGGTGGTTGATTTTCCCTGATGGGGAGAGGTAAGTGCATTTAATCTTTTTGTGCCCTTCTGCATTCATGTTTCTTCAAATATCTAATGTGTTGGCCTTGTCATGCTGCATGGGTTGGGACCACCATCATAGTGTCCGCCGGCCCAACTCCGTCCTTGGAGTTCTTTGTCGGCAAAATTTCCCGGGGTTTGTTATGTTGCCTGGTGAGGGTCGGCTTCCAGAGCTTGGATTGAGTTGGGAGCACTACTTGGCTGCCTCGGCCCCGCCGGGTGAGATTATCGACGGTGTCTTGTGCAAGACGAGGGCATTCGTGGTGATTAGGAAGTTCTTGGTAATTTCTCCTTTACACAATAAAAAATCTTCAACTAGCTAGTTATTAATTATACTAATCAATATTGTCTCCTTTGATTGCAGACATTCTACAGGTGTGAGGATGTATACGAGGAGGAGGCGGCAAATGTTATCGATAACGTCTGCAAGCGCCTACTACAAAACTTACGACCTGAGGCTTGGGTGCAGGCCGTTCGAGACTACTACGCCGCGCGTGGTATCTGGAAGACAAAGCCGACGTCCTGCGAGAAGCTCTTGAGTAAGGATGAGTAGATGAAGGTAATTCTTAAGGCCTTGTACTTTACTTCCTTCATTTAGTAATTCATAGCCGTAGTGCTCAAGTTTCTATTTCCTAACTTAGGCCCCTCCGAGATGGTGTGCGGATGGGATGGATTGTTGGGAGGTGTTGGTCAATGAGTGGTGCTCAAAAGAATGGCGAGCCCTCCACAACGAGGCCCAGGACAAACGTGCCCAAATGGAAGGTGTGCCACACCATCAAGCCAGCTCCAACTTATATCAGTACGGGCGGAACTTGGTATGTTGTTTGCTTCATGAATCATGCAATTCGTTCGTCATGCTAGCTTTAAGCCCTTTAATTACTAATTTTCTTTGTTTCTCTCTTTCAGACACGCTACAATAAGGCGGATAAGGTGCTAGAGGTGTACGACCTGTATGCCATGGCCCACACTGGCTCTTACAAGAAAGTCAAGGCATTCTCTGCGTCCGACCTCGATGATCCAAAAAACTTCACCAACATCTCCTCCCACGACAAGCTCGTGAAATATAGAGATGGGGGAAGGTGAGGAAAGGGGAGGACTTTAACCCGAGCCAGGGTCCCATTGATACCGAGCTTCTGATGATATCTGGTGGCGGGAGGTCCCATGGCTCCATAGCCATGGGAGATGGACTTATCCGTTGTCCTAGCACTCTCTCGGAGATTGAGGCGCGCCAGTCGAGCTCCGCTCCTGAGATAAGGCCTCGTGAACGGCCAGTCCAACTCGCCTTCAAGGTTAGTTATACATACTCATCTATCTTTCTCCATTACATTGTGTGCGCTTCCATCAATGATTACAAATGGTAACGAGGAGTGGTGTTGCAGGCTGCTATACAAAGTGAGAGAGATAGAACGGAGAAACTTCTGGCGGAGGCGGCGGAGAGGCAGTGGGAGTCGGAGGAGAGGACGACAAAGATGTTGGAGGAGGAGAGGGCACGGAATGACATGCAGGCAAGGGCCATGTATGAGCTCCTTGTGGTAAGTTTTTTCTACACATTAGCCAAAACATTCATGTAGTGTTTGTCTCATTACTAACTAGTATGATTGAGTCGTCAGAACCAAATGTGCACTCTGTGTGTGAGAAGTCCGGTCAGACAGCTCCGCCGATGCCGGTGATTGCTCCTGGGACCACGGTCAGTTTAATTTGAATGGACATTACTTGCTAGTCTTAACATTTGAGTGTCATCATGCTAACGAGACATTGGAAATGATCTTTGGTGCAGCATAACTCCAGACAAGCATCGCACGATCCTTCTCCAGCTACCGGCACGAGCCACCCTGCTACAACACGTCCATGATCACGGTAAGTGTCTCTAGTGTTTTGCTTAACAAATGCATAAATACCTAGACTTAGCTTTATTTCCTCCAATATGCTTACCATAATGACTTAGAGTTAGCTTCTTTTCCTCCAAAATGACTTAATAAGCTTACTAACCTCCAAAACCATCCATCTTACCTAGGCTAGCTCTAAAATGATGCACTTTACCCAAGTTGGCTCTAAAATGACCCATTTTACCTAGATTAGCTCATAAACGATCCATTTCACCTAGGTTAGCTCCAAAATGACCCATCTTACATAGGCTAGCTCCAAAATGACCCATTTTACCTAGATTAGCTCATAAATAATCCATTTCACCTAAATTAGCTCTTAAATGATCCATTTCACCTTAGTTAGCTCAAAAACGATCCATTTCACCTTAATTAGCTAAAAAAACGATCCATTTCACCTTACTTAGCTCATAAACGGGCCATTTCAACTAAGTTAGCTCATAAATGATCCATTTCACCTAAGTTAGCTCAAATACGATCCATTTCAACTTAGTTAGCTCAAAAACAACCCATTTCACCCTAGTTAGCTCATAAACGACCCATTTGAACTAAGTTAGCTCATAGATGATCCATTTCACCTTAGTTAGCTCATAAACGACCCATTTCAACTTAGTTAGCTCATATATGATCCATTTCACCTAAGTTAGCTCATAAATGACATATACTTCTTGTTCTAGTCTTCTTCTTCTAGTCACCTATTTCTAACTTTCTTATTTGCCATTTTACAGATTTCATTCACTTCATGAAAGCTAGCTTGCTATGATGGAGTTCTTGTTTTTTCTTTGATGAAACTTTGCATGGTATCTAGCTTGCTATGATGGAACTTGCTATATTGATCAAACTTTGCACTGTAATATGTATATGGATGGAACTTGCTTATGTATGAATGGATGAAACTTAATTATGTGCTGGATATATATGTGATATGTTTGCTGTTAAATAGCCCTGTGAAATATATCTATATATGTCTATTTTCTGTGAAAATTGTTGGATTCATAAAAAACAAAATAGAGCCAATATACAGGCTCTTTGCCGTCTGCCACCGACGGCAACGGCCTCTTTGTCGTCCGCCGCGGACGGCAAACTGGACACGTGGCAGCCAACTTTGCTTCCTGGGAGCTGACCCATTTGGCCAGTTTGCCTAAAGTGGCAGACCGCAAAGAGTGGTGACGTCATGCTGACATCATGCAGCGGACGGCAAAGGGCTGCCATTAGCCACCTAACGGACTAACAGAGAAATTTTTGCCGTCTGCTTTCTTTGCCATCCGCTGCGGATGGCAAAGGACCCTTTGCCGTCAGCCGCATAAAGCGGACGGCAAAGTAGCTGTTTGCTAGATCTTACTTTGCCGTCCTTGTTTGCCGTCCGCGACGGACGGCAAAGTCCTTTGCCGTCCGCCATTCATGCCTTTGCCGTCCGCCGTGGCAGACGGCAAAGTAGCTGATTCCTGTAGTGTATAGTTCATTTCATTCAAAATCATCTAGTTTTTATAAGAAAGCTAATCTATTTTAAGATTCATGGAATTGTGCATCGTAAGACATAAAGTAAAAAACAAATAATGGCAAATCATGTACAAAAACATTTGTGCAATTATGATACGGAAGATTCTAGAACAAATAAGAAGTGCTTGTGTTTTGATGTTTGTGCATTATGCTTAAGTTCAACCATGGAGTCTTCTAGATTATACATGTGGCGAAATCTGGTGGAATCTAGATGATATCCAACGGCCAATAGTGCTCAAATTTGCCATCTTTGGACCTTCAGATTCGCCTCATCCAACGACCATCTTTCAAAGTTAAAGTTACCCGCTCACAATATAAAAAAATATATAATATAATATATATAGGGGTATAGATATAGATATGCGATGCGAAAGCCGCCCATCATCTCCAATTACATGCACGGAGGCGACATGGGCAAATGATGTCTGCCATCGGTATCTCAAAGTCAAATCAGTCTGACCTTGTTCAATGTGTATACATTACAACATGCTCGTTTCCAAAGCACACCGCGCAGATCTCCGTTATATTCATGCATGCATGGGTTTCAAACATCAGGATCTCTTATTCAAATATTTGAATTCAACTTTACATTGATTATGACCTCACCTATTATTTTACACCCACACAGTAGTCTTCTCTTTATAATTGTACCACTAACTTTCTCTCGTGCATGCATGCACACACACTACCAATCGGCATTATCTATCGCACGCATGCAATCTTTTTCTTCAGGTCGGTCTCCCATGAAGGCACACACCCACACACATCCCCCTCTCCCTCATACCGGGCATTCTTTATCTCTCACGCGTGCATGCGCAACGATCGATGTTCCTCTATGTATGTGTGTATATAGCTAGGTCTTTCATAGTTTTCCACACAAACCGATCAATTGATATATTCAGTGAGGTCTCACCCTCTTTCCCACGTCCACATCGATCAATCTATACCTCTCCCACGTCCACATCGATCAATCTATACCTCTCTATATAGGATTAACATAAATAGCCAATACGCCCACATTAATTATATATCCAACGTCCCCCTCTCATCATCCATCCCTTCCGCTCCATCTCTCAGATGCGTGCACAATGGCGAAGACAGGGGGTAGTAAGGGCCCTGCCCCCCCCCTAACATCACTATATATCGAGGCTAATATGAATGTGATTATTAGACAATTGCTGCTAAAAAAGGTTTAATTTCATGAATTGTCCCTCCTCGTAAAGGATTAGCAATGCTTGGCCCCCTAGCTCATTTATTTTTCATGGCTCCTCCACTGCGTGCAACAGCTCACGGGTTCACCCCCTCTCTATAAATATCAATCTCGCACTTGTGCATTCCTTCATAGTCTCCCTCCACTCGTCCCCTCGCACCATCTTCTAGGCCCCCACCGGATTTTGCCACATGTACAATCTAGCAGACTCCATGGTTGAACTTAAGCATAATGCACAAACCTCAAAACAATAGTGGTTCTCTTTTGTTCTAGAATCTTCCGTATCATAACTGCCCAAACTTTTTTTCTAGTTGAATTGCCATTATTTGTTTTTACTTTATGCTTTACAACGCACAATTCCATGAATCATATAATAGATTAAGGGCTTCTTTGATTCAAAGGATTCTGAAAGGAATTTTGGAGGATTCTAATCATTAGGAATTTTTCCTATCTTGGTTGTTTGATTCGTAGGATTGTAAACCATAGGAATTTTTCCATATGATTCATTTGCACTAGATTTCATAGGAAACATCCCATCCACTCAAACCTCTTTGAAAGAATTCTGCGTTTTTTCTATGCACAATCAAACACTCGTACAATCTTGTAGGATTCAATACGACATTCCACTATAATCCCATGTTTTTCGTATTCACGCGTTCTTAGCTTTTTTATAAAAACTAATTTGTTTTTGAATGAGATGAACTATAAGAATTAAACGAAGGTCTAAATCACGCATATATGACTAAGAGCTTACATGCTATAGTGTGGTATTTATTCATAATTTGGTTGCGAAATCTGATGCGTGCAATGCATGTGTAAATTACTAGTACTTCGAGTATGTGAAAAACACGTAAATTATAATACCAATGGCACGCTACACAGTGTCTCTCTTACAGTTCATGAAGCCACGTGGCACATGTGGAGGCATTGTGGTGACCTCCTTGCGTGGATTGATCACAGTAACGTGCTGCTTGTTCCAGAAGAATGTACTCGTCCTCCCTGAGCCATACTGGCGGTACATGCATGAAGCGAAGATGTGCACGAAAGCCACACACGCACTCATTCCCTCGCACGCACACGCGGGTACACGGGCGGACGCAATTTTGTACCAAGATCCACCCCATGTGATAATTTGACACGTGTAAAGTCGTTCAATTCATTGATGGTCAATTAATACACCGCATGCAAATTGAGTGGACGTGAGGGCGGAAGAAAGACATTATTACTCCACTGCACGCATGCGAGTAGTTAAATCGTGGGTTGCTAGTAGTACTTCCATTGGTCTCCTTCGTATTTTGTGCCAATTTTTGACAGTAATAGTCTACTTGAAATTTATGTTCCACTAAACTCATCGGGAGCCGTTTCGGGCCTCGAAACCAAAACCATCAATTAATCTTTACCTTGTTTCCATCACATTCGAAAGCCTGATCACACCTACTAGTACTACGTACCAAACCTGAACGTGTTCCCACTATGCAGGTATTAGTACTACTAGTGCTAGTACTTAGCTTATAAAAAGGGGAACTACCTAACCAAAAATTACTCTACCTTTCCTCCTCATAAGTGCTTCTTCTTTGTCCGTCGTTGCCATGGCCGGTGAGCAGAGCTCTAGGTCGAGAACTACTCGTAACAAGGGAGCAGCAACCAAGGCTGCGGAAAAAAAAGAGGGCTCGCCGCCACGCAGAGACCTCAACAGATCTCTCACGGGCAGGCGATGGCTCCTAGGAGCGCCCTAGCCGTGGAGGCGAACATGCCGAGCCAGCAGAGCTGGAGTCGTTATCCCTTGACGGCATGCCCGATCAGCTCAATAAGCACCTCAATAAGAAGAAGGAGTTCATCCAAGGCTTGACGGAGTTGCTGAAAGAGAGCCTCGACAACATGCTCGCTGAGCTCAATCAGTAGGGGGAGTTGACCGCCGGCTTGGTGATGCTGCTGAAGAAGAGCATTGCCTCGGAGAAGAAGGCGACCGGCAAAATCCTGCGACTTCAGGAGGACAAGGCGAAGCTCTGCCACGAGATCGACCTGTTGAAGGAGAAGAACGCCGGCTGGAAGAAGCTGCATGAGAATAGTAGTTCCTCGATGAAGATGTTGCAGGCCCTCGTCATGGAACAGAAGGAGGAGTTGGCGAAGCTCCGCATCGAGCACCCGGCTGCTGTCAAGGTACGTAATGCGGCCGTGGAATAGATGATGAAGGCTCGCGTCGAGAAATCCCGCGTCATGGACAGAATGAAGAAGATGGTGGAGGAGATGCGCAAGGAGATGGAGGTCGTGGAGGCGATGAAGAAGCAGTTACGACTCCGCGACGAATTAGATCATTTGGGGTGATAATCTTCCTTCTTCTTTTGTTGCTATGTTTCATCTTTTGCTTTGGGTGTTTCGCCGCACGTGTCACGTTCTCTGCGAGGCATGAATAGAACAATGATTTTTGTTTTTTGAGGGAATGAATAGAACAATGCTAACAATGATATGACTAGCAAATTAGATCATTTTTTATCGCCATGTGGCACTGGGCTGCCGTGTTTCGTGCTCCTCCGTCATAGTACTACTCCAGTGGAAAACTTGAGTATACCGCATGGTTCTTTGCTCCTCCTCGATCAGGTCGTCGGCACATTTATACGAGCAGTCAAATCACAAGGCCCCGCCGTCCAGCAGTAATGAGCCGTCAAATCACAAAGGCCCTCGCCTCTCGTGAAATTGACCAAGCTGGACTGCCCCGCCCTCTAGCCTTTTATAAAATGTATACTTTTGTACAACAGTAGTATCGATGGATTGCGCCATGGAGCAAAACTTGAAATTAAAAAAAAGGTGGTACATATGGAGAGCGCTCGTCGCCAAATTATGCATATAGTACTATTAAAAAGGCTAGTCACAATAACGGTGTCCAGCACAACCGACCCCTCAAATAAAACTAAGCACCCTGGAATTCTTTGACAAAACTAAGCACCATGAAATTCTTTGACAACTAAACAGCTGGCTATATGATGTTGGCCATATATATTGTACGTATATAATGTGAATAAACGAGTGGTAGTACTATACCAACTAAAATATGAAATGTAAGAAATACTAGTATGTACTTACTAAAGAGTTAAAGTAACAAGAAGAAACATAACATAGTTCTGCTGGGAGCTCAGCACAACACACCCCTCAAATTAAATTAAGCACACCTGAAATTAAACTTTGCAACTATTCCGGTAGACACTGCATTAGAACCACCATGAGCAACGACAATGCCACCTTACTCGGAGTCCTCGTCCACGTCCTCGAGTTCGTCCTTGTCCCTCTTCCTCTTGGCCGATACTTCTTTGCTTGAACCGCCAAGTTGGCTGTTGCTCTTCATCCAATCCTTGTAGATATTGAAACAAAGGTAGCCATCCATTGCAGCGTACTGGATGTGGTCTATATCTAGCACATTTTGCTGCCATGCATAACGATGAAACGTGTATGGAGGTTTCTCCAGTTTACCGTACGAAGGATGAACCCTGGCTCTTGCTAGGGTCAGCATTGAAGGCTGACGAGAGGACACCAGCCAATTCTTTTGGAGGTCGAAGGTGTTGCGTACAATGAGGCCTATCCGACGTAGGAATTCTTTGTCGTTACAAAAGTATACAGTAACAAATTGGACTAGGTTGCTCTCGAGGAAGTCCTTAAAAGCCTGGCACTCAACGTCGGCATGGCATATGTGGTAGACCAAGCATAAGTCATGCACGCAAACCTGGATCACGGCGGGCTTCTTCCTCTCTTCGTCCTTTAGATCCTTCTCTCGTCCCACGACTGTGGTGTACTCAACATCTAGCCCGGCGACCCACTCATTATGTGAGTCTTCGAACATGCGTCTGAAGCGAGAAAGGCATCCTTTCACCGTCGCGGAAGAACGGGTGTAGATGACGTCAAACTCATTGCCGGTGATGGTTCTAACCTTGTACTCACCGTCGATCGGGTAGATTTGGGACACCATGGATTTGGTAGGAGGGTTAGGATTAGTGGAACTACCGTAATGTGAATGGACGGGACGACTAGGAGCGAACCGCCGTAGTATTAAAGGACGTGCGGGGACGAGTAGGAGCGAACTGCCAGCATGCGAACGGCAGGGTACTGGCTTTTCATTCTCCCATGATACGGGCTTCCGAGAGCCCTTGGATCGGAGATCGAACGGTTGCATGGCGTGATTCTAGACCAATGGGTGAATATCCTATCCTGGAGGGTTATTCTGCAAATCTTCAGCAACTTAGCATGCGACCGTTTGATCTCAGATCCAAGGGCTGCCAGCAGCCCGTATCTTGGTCACGCCTACCACGACCGTCACGTTGCTTGCGTGATCGCGCCCTTGGATATTTAACATGGTGCGTTAGGCTATCTGATGTTGGCATGTCATACATAGTCATCACTTAGTCACTCATACTACAACAAGGTTGGCTATAAGGTTGGCTATAAGTGTATTTTTTTACTCCTCTCTATCTCTTTCTTCGTACTCCCTCCGTCCCATAATATAAGAATGTTTTTGACACTAGTGTAGTGCCAAAAATGTTCTTATATTATGGGACACAGGGCGTACCGGTATTTATTGCATTTGCCAAGGAGTGACCTCTTCCAATGAAATGGTGTTGCTAAGTTTGCTTCATTTAATTAGCTATAGACTCAAAATTGTCTTTTCACCTAGGTACACGCGCTTAGCACCGTTTCTTCCTTGGGTCACCAAACTAGTCTCTCTCTTCTTGATTTACTTGCCACATTAGACTTTGTGCCATGAGCAATGACACTGCCACCTTACTCGGAGTCCTCGTCCACGTCCTCGACTTCGTCCTTGTCCCTCTTCCTCTTGGCCGATACTTCTTTGCTTGAACCGCCAACTTGGCTGTTGCTCTTCATCCAACCCTTGTAGATATTGAAACAAAGGTAGCCATCCATTGCAGCGTACTGGATGTGGTCTATATCTAGCACATTCCGCTGCCATGCATGACGATGAAATGTGTAATGAGGTTTCTCTAGTTTGCGGTACGAAGGATGAACCATGGCTCCTGCCAGGGTCAGCATTGAGGGCTGACGAGAGGGCACGAGCCAATTCTTCTGGATGTCGAAGGGGTTGCCTACAACCAGGCCTATCCGACGCAGGACTTCTTTGTCGTTCTTAAAGTCTACAGTAACGAATTTGACTGTTTTGTCCTCGAGGAAGTTCTTAAAATCCTGGCACTCAACGTCGGCATGGCATATGTGGTAGACCAAGCAAACTTTATGTACGCAAACCTGGATCACGGCGGGCTTCTTCCTCTCTTCGTCCTTTAGATCCTTCTCTCGCCCCAGGACTATGGTGTACTCAACATCTAGCCCAGCGACCCACTCATCATGTGAGTTTTTGAACATGCATCTGAAGCAAAAAAGGCATCCTTTCACCGTCGCGGAAGTACGGGTGTAGATGACGTCGAACTCATCACCGGTGATGGTTCTAACCTTGTACTCACCGCCGATCGGGGAGATTTAGGACGCCATGGATTTGGGAGGAGGGTTAGGATTAGTGGAACTGCCGTAATGTGAATGGACGGGACGACAAGGAGCGAATTGCCGTAGTATTAACGGACGTGCGGGAAAGAGTAGGAGCGAACTGCCAGCGTGCGAACGACAGGGTAGTGGATTTCCATTCTCCCATGATACGGGCTTCCGAGAGCCCTTGGATCTGAGATCGAACGGTTACATGGCGTGATTCTAGACCTATGGGTGAATATCCTATCCTGGAGGGTTATTCTTAAAATTTTCAGCAACTTAGCATGCAACCGTTTGATCTCAGATCCAAGGGCTGCCAGCAGCCCGTATCATGGTCGCGCCTACCACGACCGTCGCGTTGCTTGCGTGGTCGCACCCTTGGAGATTTAACACGGTGCATTAGGCTATCTGATGTTGGCATGTCATACATAGTCATCACTTAGTCACTCATACTACAACAAGGTTTGCTATAAGGTTGGCTATAAGTGTATTTTTTTACTCCTCTCTATCTCTTTCTTCGTACTCCCTCCGTCCCATAATATAAGAATGTTTTTGACACTAGCTAGTGTAGTGTCAAAAACATTCTTATATAATGGGACACAGGGAGTACTAGTATTTATTGCATTTGCCAAGGAGTGACCTCTTCCAATGAAATGGTGTTGCTAAGTTTGCTTCATTTAATTAGCTATAGACTCAAAATTGTATTTTCACCTAGGTACACGCGCTTAGCACCGTTTCTTCCTCGGGTCACCAAACTAGTCTCTCTCTTCTTGATTAACTTGCCACATCAGACTTTATACCTATGTGGCAAGCTTAAGCACCTGTAGGCGCAAATAAGTACAATACCATCTTAGGCTGTGCACCATGACCAAGGAGGAGGAGAAAACGGAAACGTTAACATTTATTTGCTAATTAATAGTATTGCATGCAATGAACTAACCACTGCATGTCGTGTTTGATAGTCTCAAGTCATTAAAAGCATGCACACCCTTTATCTCTTATTGGTTGATATGTCAAGAAACAAGAAACGAGGTAGAAGTTAATGCACCCTGCCTAAGTGTTTTGGGATTATTTGATTTTCGTAAGATGACTTACACACCTAGACGGAGGGTGCGCTTTACATGGAATTTTTGCATATGTGGAGGAAAGAGAGGCAAGGAAAAAGTGGAGAAGTGGGCTCTCATGCAAGAGCAAGCCTCTACTACTACATGGTGGAGCATTGGGAGAGGCACCTGTATAGAGGTGGTCAGGAATCTGGAGACTCACGCCAGTCATAGCGCCGCAGTTAAAATGATAATGGCAAGTCAAATAACGGGGCCCCACCTGTCCAGTAGTAACTTGCTGTCAAATCACACAGCCCTACGTTTGCAGCAGCCTACTACCTCGTCTTCTCGCGTCTCTGTCAAACCAACTAGGTGGAACTGTCCCGCCGCCTACCGGGCAGGAAAAGCCCCGCCCTCGACTTTTAAATAGTATACAATATACTAATTTTGTATCCCTAGATTGCGCCCGCGGCATGGAGCAAAGCGTCTAGAAAACGGCAGTGCACATGTACGGAGTATACATCACGCACGTCGCGTTCGCGTCGCACCCTAGACGGTCGGTCGATCTGGCACTCTGCTCTCCGAATGGAACGCGCGTCATATTGCGTTTGCACACACATGTGGGACGGCAATTGAGAACCACCATAGGCACACTTCCCGGCCCCGCAAGTCGGGTGACTTAATAGAAGAGGGAGACGAGCGATAGTACTAGAGAAGTGTTGTACTACGTTGGTGCCTGGACGATCCCTGCAAGACATGGAAGATCAGTTTGTCCATGCATGTGACCAAACTCGAGCAGACACGCCTGGATTTGCTATCGTCTACATATCGTGCAGGTTGTGTTGTACATGGCTGTAGTTATGGTGAGAAATCTAAAAAAAGGTTTCTTGTCATCTCGCAAAATTATGTGTCATGTGCTTCGAATTAGTGCGAGGGTTAAATAGCGAGAACTGAGTTGGGCTAGTCATTGGGGGCACATGCATGAACAGTGACTACTTGGCTACCATCTAGGTCAAGCCGGCTATGTTAATTAGGACATCTATTGACGGACCCCTTTTCTACGAGTTTATCTTTAATTTGAGCTTTGTTCCTCGTCTAGTTTGTCCGTCGGGATTCATGTTGTCTCCTTTGGGTAGTGAGGTTATGATTTCTTGTCATGTGGCATTTTTTCGTGTTATATGTTATAATCTGGCGCTTCAGATCAAAATGACAACAACTGTTTGGTTCCTAGCCACACTTTGCCAAGCCAAAATTTGGCAGCCATAGTTTAGTTGGCATGTGTTTGGTTTTTGCCACACTTTGGCTTGCCACACTTTATTGCCCCTATGGCCCACTTGTCATAGAGACAATTTTTTTGCCAACTTTTGCCAAAGTTTGGCATTCAATTTCTCAGCCACACTTGTGTGGCTTGCCATGCTTGTGTGGCTAGCCATACTTTGGCTTGGCCACATTAGTCTCCAACCAAACAGACCCTAAGTTGTACTCCACTATATAGGCAGGATACTCTGCGCTTGCTTGCTAGTATTGCTCTCTTCACACCGTCTCGGCCTCTCCAAATCTAAACACGACAGCGGTGGCCACACCCTCTCTCTCTCTCTCTCTTTCTCTGCTCACCGCTGGTCACAGATCCAACCGGATCCTCTCCGCCGGGGAAGGTGAGAAGGTGCAACGTTCACGCGGTCGTCCTCGGCGACGGCCCTTACCCACTGATGGGCGCATCCCGATCAGCCTGCCTTGTCGTTCTCTCCCAAGCACCGTTGGCGAGGGAGGGCCTCCGACCCCTTCTTCCTCGCTGCCATAGTGTGGGCAGATCCGGCCTCCCGCCGCCCACCTAGCGACATCCCGGCGACAATCAGGTATAACTTCCTTCGAAACTGGCCTTGCTCTACTTCCCGAGCTCCTGACGTCGCTGCATTTGTAACTTTTACTATTTCTCAGGGCCCCTCGTAGATAGGATCGATCGGCTGTTCGAAAACCACCTAATTTTTTTATGTTTAAGATGTAAAACTAGTTCATACACTAGAATCTAGTACTACTTGGTTCAAACAAGGAAGAAAGGGGGTGGGGGTGGGGGAGAATTTGTTACCTGGATCTAGGACTTGGTCGAAAGAGGAAATAATGGGGGCGAAAAGTAGTAGAGACTGGCTATCCAACTGGTCTCTAGGTCTAATAGGGAAATAAAGGGAAACGCAGTACAAACTCAATATAAACCCGATCTATTGGTTGAAACAGGAAAGAAAGTGGGGACTGGGGGACAAGTCAATAGAGTAAGTCCAACACTAGATTTGCTAGCCACACACAGTATAAGGTGGCTATACCGAACAAAAATGGGACCAACCTAGATATCTTGTTCTGATGTTTGTTGCCCCGAGCCACTCTTATGTAATGCCACTGGTAAAGTGTAGCAGTCGCACTGTTAAAAGTAAGGACACGTTAAACCAATGTTGTTTTCAATGTAATGCCTCCAGTAATATGAATCAATGGCACTTATTTACATGTCCTGCTAAAATTTCCCATTAAGGTAAGTTGGTTCTTTTCGTTAGAAATGCAACTGTCCTGGTCCGCCTACCCTCCCGTGCCCAAAGTAATGTCGTATTTAACGGTTGTCATAGTTAATCCTGATGCCCACACTAATATCTAGCAATGCCACTGCTTTCGAAATTGCTACTGTCGTTGTAGGATTGCCATTTAGATAAGGAACATGCTTCTTTTCATTTGATGCATGTTTCATCACTTGTTACTTGTTAGTCACCCTCCTTTCCACCTTTTTTGTGCAAACAGAGATATACATTTCACGCTCGATCTTAGTTGAACTACACAAATGATATCCAAATTATAGTTGAGCATTCCAGGAGCTTCACAACCAACCTTGATGTTGCTCAATTTTATTGCAAGTAATGAAGAAGAAGCTCTGTGGGTTTCGTTTTCTCATGGAAATGGAACCGGGGCTGGAGCCCTTTTCTTAAATTTTTTTTGAAGAAGAAGCTGCTAGCTCACGGGACATTGCTTCATTTTAGGTGAACTGCACCAAAAGGTCCCATGAATTGAATCATCCATGTTGGTGACTAAAAGAGCCAGCTTCAGCATCCCAGTCTGAGCACCCCCAGCCTCCATCCTTGCGACGCACGGTACACCTTGTTTGCCACCTGCTCGACCGTAGTGTCACTGATAAAATGTAGTAATAATACAGTTAAAATAGAGTGAGTGTCATCTCTATCATTTCATTTCCAATGTAGATAAAGAAAGTGCTTCTCTTTGTTAAAGTATGTTTCATCAACTAGTACCATTGTTAATGTTTAAGCGTTTCTGCAAACTGGGCTGCTTAATTTTAGTTGATATGTACAAAAATAGAGATTTGAATGTCTCAAGGCGCCTCCTTGTACTATTGCTGTACACTGATGTTCATGACTGGCAGAAGGTGTATCTAGGAGACTTGGGACGATGTCCAGTATGAGGCGTACCGTATGAGGCGTCGCAGGGCCCATCTCGCCCTCGCAGCATGGCATACTATGATACTATCGCAATATTTTTCTTCTATTTATTTTGTGTGTTCATCAACTAGTGCCACTATAATGTAATCACGCCTTTTCATTATCTGTGCAAACAGGGTTATTCAGCTGCATTTTGGTGAAACTGCATAAATGTACGTATGGAACCGGCATATATGCAGAGTGCGAGGTGTGCCAAGTAAAAATTACCGACACCAACCATGCTGCATGCACGCATTGGCATCCACCACAACCAGTGGGATGTGTGGCGCACTCTGTGGACGGATCTTTCTCGGCAGCAAATCCTCTAACCAAATCCTAGTAGCTTATATTGGCAGTTTTCTAGGGAGTACTCTTTTCTGAAAGAAGCACCAATCTATTTTTCTTTATTTGTACACTGTGTCACAACTTTGACCCAAAGGTCCAGAGCTATTTTAGGGTGATTGGCGTAGTACTCGGAGACTGATTCTAAGCATGATTTTCATTAGTTGTCACACTGATTATAAGCATGAGCAGGTGGAAGAATTAGGTTAGTGAGAAGATTACCTTAAACCCTACCACCACCGTTGAAATGAGGCGAGCGTCGAGGGAACCGTGGAGAACGTCGGGGAAGCGACGTTGCGCCATCCGGCCTCCTCTTGTGGTGGGAGAACGAATACTCCTGTGGCTCCGGTTGGCTCTGCACCCTCACGAACAGCACACCATACTCGATCGATTCGTTATCCTCTGGGTGCTCGACCTTTGACCTGTACGCCCACCACCTCCGCCTGACTGTCCCCTCGGGCGAATCTTTCTGCTCCATCGCCCATAGGAGATACTCGATGAACTCAGAGGACTGCGGCGTGACTGCCGCCGAGGAGTACATGTACATCGCCGCCCTCATCACCGCCGTCTCGCTCTTTAGCATACATTGCCACATGGCCCGCACCATCCTCAAAATCTCCCACTCATTGTTAAACCAACTAAGGATCTCCTTCAACCTGTCTAACTTTGCCTGGTCGCCGCCGGCGATCTGCCTGATTCGCTGCTGCATCCTCTCCATAGATGTCATTCTGAGTGGTCCGGTGCTAGCTTTGGAAGATGGGAGGAGAGATCGTGGTCTTGCAATAGAGAAGAGGGAGAGGAGAGGAGGTGGTTTCGGAATGGAGATGATGGAGAGGAGAGGAGGTGGTCATGCAATGGAGAGAAGATCAAAAGAGGGAGAGGCGAGACGGTGGTTTTGGAATGGAGATGATGGAGAGGAGAGGAGGTGGTCTTGGAATGGAGATGATGGAGAGGAGAGGAGTTGGTTTTACAATGGAGATGATCAGAAGAGGGAGAGTCGAGACGGTGGTTTTGGAATGGAGATGATGGAGAGGAGAGGAGGTGGTTTTGCAATGGAGAAGAGGGAGAGGAGCGTGCGACAGCGATTTAGGATTGGGCGAGAGGGCCGGCGCGCTGTGACTGGATCAAAATCAAAATCAATTTACCCTTCAATTAATAAAGAGACCCCACATTAACTAGTCTCCCTTTTATTCTAGGTCATAATTGACCATGATTTTAGCACATAAAATATATGTTGTACATTAAAAAAATAATATAATTTGAAAGTACATTTAGATACGAACCAAATGATACAATTTTTGGTGACATGCATTCACATTTTGCTTGTCACATACAGAACATGGTCAAACTTTGAACCAAAATATGCAAAACAACAAAAAAATACTTCCAAGACCAGCGCCGCTCTTCCGCTCTTCTCCTGTTCCAATCTAAATCCGCCGCTGCTCCTCTCTTGTTCCAATCTAAATCCAGCGCCGCTCCTCTCCTCTTCCATTTCAAAACCACCGCCCCTCCTCTCCTGTTCCAGTCCAAAACCAGCGTCGCTTGTCACGCCCAATATGCGACCCTATCCAAAAGGAACTCGAAAGTCCCACCAAGGATAGACCCGCATATTGAAACGCTTTTGCAAGGTGGATATCATTACATCAACATTACATAATAGATGGGGATACATACAATAGGCATACAATGCCACATGAATACAACATCACAATACATAAGAGCAACATCCGGCTACGGATGAATCACAAACAGAAACTCAAACGACATCCACCCTGCTAGCCCAGGCTGCCGACCTGGAACCTATCCCCTGAACAAAGAAGAAGCAGAAGAAGAACTCCAATACAAGCAAACATCGCTCTCACGTCATGATCATCGCATAACCTGTACCTGCAACTGTTGTTGTAGTAATCTGTGAGCCACGAGGTCTCAGCAATCCCATTACCATGGGTATCAAGACTAGCAAAGCTTAAGGGGAATGGAAGGGGTAAAGTGGTGAGGTTGCAGCAGCGACTAAGCATATATGGTGGCTAACATACGCAAATAAGAGCGATAAGAGAAGCGAAGGAATGATCGTGAAGCTAGAAATGATCAAGAAGTGATCCTGAACTCCTACTTACGTCAAACATAACCCAGAAACCATGTCCACTTCCCAGACTCCGCCGAAAAGAGACCATTAGGGCTACACACACGGTTGATGCGTTTTTATTCGGATCTGGTGTCAAGTTATCTACAACCGGACATTAACAAATTCCCATCTGCCTATAACCGCAGGCACGGCTTTCGAAAGATTATACCCTGCAGGGGTGTCCCAAACTAGCCCATGACAAGCTCTCGCGATCAACGAAGGAATAGACCTTCTCCCAGGAAGACCCGATCAGACTCGGAATCCCGGTTTACAAGACATTTCGACAATGGTAAAACAAGACCAGCAAGACCGCCCGATGCGCCGACAATCCCTATAGGAGGTGCACCTATCTCGTTCTCAGGGCAACACCGGATGAGCAATCCTTACAACTAAAACCAGACCTCAAGTTTCCCTGAGGGGGCGTTGCAAAGGGCTCTACTTCGGACCAACACTTAGACAAGCACTGGCCCGGGGGGGGGGCTATAATAAAGATGACCCTCGAGAGAGCGACTCCCAAGGGAAAAGTAGGTGGTGGTGAGGCAAATGGTAAAACCAAGGTTGGGCCTTGCTGGAGGAGTTTTATTCAAAGCGAACTGTCAAGGGGGTCCCATAAATCACCCGACCACGTAAGGAACGCAAAATCCGGGAACATAACACCGGTATGACAGAAACTAGGGCGGCAAGAGTGGAACAAAACACCAGGCATAAGGCCGAGCCTTCCACCCTTTACCAAATATATAGATGCATTAATAATATAAGAGATATTGTGATATCCCAACCAAAATCCTGTCCACCATGGAGCAATCTTCAACTTCACCTGCAACTAGCAACGCTATAAGAGGGGCTGAGCAAGCGGTAACATAGCCAATCAATGGTTTGCTTAGGAAAGGTGTCAAAGGTTAGAGGTTCATGGCAATATGGGATGGCTTGATAAACAGTTGATAGGTAGTGCAGCATAGCGATAGAACGAAGCAAATAGCATAGCAAAGATAGTATTGAGATCCAGGGTAGCGGTCATCTTGCCTGAAATACCGCAAGGAAGAAGAACGAGTCCATGAAGAAGATGAAGCCACGAAGACGAACCAAGCGTAGACGAAAGAATCCTCACGATCGCAACGAAACGGGAACTATCGAGAAGAAGCACACAACATAGTAACCACACCACACATAAAAAGGGCATGATGCACGAACAAGCATGATGCAAGACAAGACTACATGAAGCTACTCATGGCAAGAGATGATGCAAACAAGAGCAACACATCAAGGCAAGTTTAAATGAGGCCGGGAACAACATATAACAATTCCGGTAAGTCCTCATATGCATATTTCGAAATTGGTCCAGATCTGAATAAACCATATGTTCAAGTTGTTAAACAGCAAGTTAAGATGCACCAAGATGATCTACACGAGATTCTAGTCAAGTTACATATGAAGTTCATTAGATTTGGAGCTACGGCCTAGAAGATATGAGCAAAACAAGTAAAACATGGCATTGATGCAAAATGCATACAAACATCAAGCAGACACCTCGAAACATGGATGCAACATGATAATATGAAACTACATGCAAAATCAAGCAAGTTTCATATAGAGCACACTCAAAACGGAGCAACGGTTCAACACATGCACTCTATACAAGTTATAAGGACAAGCTGTCCAAAACAGCAACTAGGCATATTGCAAGCATCAAAACAACATGCTACAACAACCCAACATGAAAACAAAAGGCATGTGCGTGATGTACAGGTAAAGCATTACAAAACATGAACACTGAGCTAACTCCAGAAATCACTAGAACATGCTCAAACACACATGGTAAGATTGCAAGTAATAATAATTTCAGACTTTGCAGAAAATAACATCACGATGCAATGTTTAGAGCTATCAAACAACATGTTACAGGAACTTATAATGGCAAACAAAGGCATGGCATGAATCTACTAAATGCATAGATCAAGAGTCCCTTACTGACCATAAGCCAAAAAGGATCAGAAAATATGATGGCACCCATGTGAACATAGCAAGTTATTATACAGATTCAAACACGGCAGAAACAGAATTATGAAGGCATGTTGGTGAGCTTGTACTACTCACCACAGAGCATTACATGGCATGGCAAGGCAACCAACAGTAAGAAGACATGTTTGTGAAGCTAAGCATGGCAATAGCAAGGTCATAGGGTACATGGATCAACTACAACAACCTTGGCAAAATTGAATAACATGTAAACAATCTGCCAGGAAACATTTTGAAGCAAAAGTAGATCACGAAAATGGCATGCTAGACTACTCCATAATTTCAACCAAGGTCATGAATGGATAGACAATAACCACATGTTCAAAACACCCTTACTGAAGTATCTCAAAATATGCATGGATCTCTCTGTAGCATTAAGTTTACATGGCATCAAAATAACAGCAGAACAGGGTCTAAAATCAGCAACATCACGATGCCTAGTTTGCATGCTTGTGCTAGTCACCACATTGATCACAAAAATACATGGTAAGCACCTATGTAAAGAAGACATGGCATAGTTCAAAACATATGTAGACATCAACCTCATAGGATGCACACATCAATCATGGCAAAAATGACAAAAGAGCTCGTTCTGTTAACAGACAGCAGAAAACATCATGAAGCACTCTTACAATGATGATTCAGGCATCTAGATGAGCTCAAATGAATATGATGCAATCGAATGAAATGATGTACTCATTGATACGAACAATTTGACATATTACACGCACGAAACAGAGCTACGGATGCAGAGATACAATGTGATGAACATGGCATGAAAATTACACAGATTCAGGGACTTAGCAGATTTCAGAGGGGGGAGTCAACCTGAGGCAGCACGGATTCCGAGGCAGGGCGGATCTGGCCGGAGCTTCGCCGGAGGATGACCGGAGATGGCGAAACAGGACGGGGATGGGGCGGATCCACGCGCTCCTGCCCGGATCTGACCGGGGCATCACCGGAGACGGCCGGCGAGGAGGGAGAGGCGTGGCCGAGGCGGGGCACTGCGGGCACGGGGCGGCACGCTCCGGCGAGCCCGAGGCCAGGGCCAGAGGCGAGACGGCGCGGGCTAGAGGAGAAGGCCGCGGGGCGGCGCGCTCCTGCGATGAGCGGGCGGCGGCGAAGGACACGTCGAGGCTCGGGGGCACCGCGGCTGC